>NC_054708.1:31847616-32002616 GCF_016097555.1 Gigantopelta aegis
GTATTTGAAAACCTAAAGTTCAAGGTTTTTTAGGGGGAGTATGTTCCTGAACCTCCACTAATATCTTTCTCTCTTTGAGTCCTCAAATGAAATGTTTTACTTGAATTGGGAACATGGTTTAACCATTAACAAGAAATTAGGCTTGACAGATTCAAGCAGCCTATTTTTCATTATGCTTTTTTTCTGGTCTGTGTATTATTTAGTGTTGTGTTAATATTTCAGATCAGTGGAGTGAATTATGATGAGCTCAGTGATACTGAGGAGGAATTACAACAGAAGACCTTCACACTGAAACAACTGATCAGAAAACTTCACATCAAAGAGCCAGTCGAACATGTCATGTGTCTCATTGGAAAAAAGTCAGTATTGTATAACACTACGTACCTTAATTTAGCAAATATAAACAATACCCGGCTGCTAATGGAAATAGCTCTGCCATTTACTTTTAGACTGACCATTCAAAATTACGCCAAATTTCCTCAACCAAAATTGCGCACCTTTTCTCTTTGGCATATTAATTGCTCCATTCAAAATTCCATAGCACCATAGCATGTTTTTATTTATTCACTTTCAATGTGCTCATACTTTACCCTTTTAAATTTAAGATATCTGATATAATAAAAAAAAATGTATTTGACTACCTGGTAATAGTATGAAATCATCATTCTATTGAAATATGTTTTGTAAATAATTTCAGTTTTGTTTGACATAAGAAGAAAAGTAAAACTGTTTTGGAAATAACAAAAATATACTATTATTGTGTGCAATTTACAAAACATTCGGTTCAGAAATAAATAACTTGTAGTAAATTCTATAGTATGAAAAAAAAAAAGGCGATCCCTGTGTGATGGACTATAAATTGTTTTACCATTACTCGTATACAATTTACCAGGCAGAACAGAAAGATTGGAAATGTGGTGAGTTATAATCTACCATATACAGTGCAGGGAGCATTTTGTTTTAAAACATCTTGATTAGTAACATTTGGTATCAGTTTAAAAATGGATTAATAACTAGTATTTAACATTACAGAATTATGTAGCAATCTCTGAAACTTGTGTAATGCTATAATGAACAAAATGTTCCCACTAATGTCGGATGCCCTCTCCTGGCATTACGTTTTCCTTACATAAATTGAGGACTATACGAGTATTTCAGATCTTGACTCCAATGCATTTTTAGCCTGCCCGGCAACAGAACCTCTATATCCAGTACTCACTGTTTTTGTAAAAAAAATAAATTAAAAAGTTGTTTTTCTTATTTTTTTGGTTACTAGTATAGCAATATTTTGCTAAATATCTGAACACTTTAGAGGAGTTTTATCAGAGTTGCCTGCCTGCTTTTTTCTTTATTTTAGTTCTTGATATATTAATACTTTTGTAGATATCCGAGCATTTTTGAGGAGTTTTACCAGAGTCTCCTGCATGCCTGCTTTCTGCTTTGTTTTTGTTATTGATATATTAATATTTTTGTAGATATCCGAGCACTCTGGACGAGTTTTACCAGAGTCGCCTGCCCGGCACGTGGGAGGAGGAGCGGGCGGGGAAGAGGATGAAGCTGCCGGTGCCCGAGACGTGGGAGACCCAGGTGTCGATGAAGGGAAACAAGGCATCCGTGTGGGAAGATCTCATTGGTGGGTGGCAACGAAATAGGTGTTTCTCAAATAGAAGGGCGGAGCGTAGCCCAGTGGTAAAGTGCTCGCCTTATGCACGGTCAGTCTAGAATCAATCCCCAATGTGGGGTGGGAGGGTGGGTGGAGATAGGGGCGATTGGACTATTTCTCATTCCAACCAGTGAACCACGACTGGTATATCAAATGGCATGGTTTGTGCCATCCTGTCTGTGGGATGGTGCATATAAAAGATCCCTTGCTACTAATTGAAAAATGTAGCGGGTTTCCTCTCTAAGACTATATCAGAATTACCAAATGTTTAATATCCAATAGTCATTGATTAATAAATCAATATGCTCAAGTTGTGTCATTAAACAAAACTAACTTTAACTTTGACCTCAAGGGGCTCATGTGAATAGGAGGGGAAGTTATAGGCATTGGCACAAAAATTATTTAGTTGGGGTTTAAAAAAAAAGAAAAAAGTTTTTATTATTATTATTATTTTTTTGTTACAAGGTGTTTGAAATTATAGGATATTTAGCCCAAACAAACTTTATTTCATATCAGTTATTTATCCTATAACTTACCCATGATATCCATGTCATAAACCCATCTGATAATTTTGTGTATTAACCCGGTTAATAATGGTATGCAAATTTGCAAGGTCTCCAGGTAATGTGTTGCTGTAGATGGGTCATTTGCTTACAAGCCAACAAGACCTGTATACCTGAGTGCAACGTTTTCAAAGATTTAGTTAAAATGTGTGACGTCAAACTAATTTGTGCTAATCGTGATGACGTCATATTACCGATGGCAGCAACTTTAGTACTGTGATTTACTAAAAATTGAATTAAAATGTTATTTTAGAAGTGTTATAGGATAAATAGAATTTGCTACTCATGTTTTTTTAATATGTAAAATATCAGCCTTGTCTAGTTAATTGGTATTTATCTCAGCAGAGCCTCCACAAATACCGATTTTACTCATTTGATATTTTCCATATTAAAAAATACTGGTGATGAATCCTCTATGTATTACATGTAATACATTGTTTAATATAGGAATTAAAATGTTCTTTGTAATACATTATCTTTACATAGTTGTAAAATGTATAATGTTGGTAGTACAATGTTTTAATTGTTTGCCAGACCATGTATGTACAATGTATAGTATATTTTGATTATGTTTCATCAAAAGTTAAAAGGTTATGCAGTGTTCGAAATTAATAAATTTGGGGCAGTATCTCAGCTGGATACTAACATTTCAAAATCTGGTATCCAACCCGAGAATTTAGTATCCCACTTTTAGATATGATTATCTGACATTCAAATATAGCAAGCAATCCAATTTTAATTTTAATAAATAAAACAAAAGGCTGTATTAGTTGAAAAGATTTTATAATGGCCACTTGCCTCTTCAGTGTTTTTATCGACTTTGGAATTACTAGACCTAATTAAGGAAAACATAGACTGGATGGAAACATTCCAACAAAAACAATAGCTGCTTAGCGGTTCGCAGTCTTTTGCTGTGCCGCTATTGCTCCAGTGTAGCATTAGACTGGGTACGAACTGGAAAATACTGTTACTTAACTTCATCTGTAAATGACGACTTACATTGTTTTAACAAAAAATAAACACTCAGGATTAAAAAACCCACAACATTATATGGTATCCCGGTGTGATACTGAATTCTTGAAGTCTGGTATCCAATATTAAAATCTGGTATCCCCGGGATATCGGGATACCATTAATCTCGAACACTGTTATGATTTTCCTTTAAATATATACACCTCAGTGAAAACAAATGAGCTATTAAAAGACAAATATTTTACCAAGCATGGATCCAAAGTGGGGTGGGGATCGGGGATGATTGTTTATCAACAATAATTTTTAAAAGGGTGTAGATCCAAATGTTATCAAGGGTTATATTATATGGGTGGTGTATGGTGTGTACTGAACAGTGTTATGTAATGCACTTGTTTTTTTATATTATTAAAATATTTGTTTCTTTTTTCTTCTATAAAAGCTCTGTCATGGCGACAATGTTTAGTGTTAGGAGGGTAGGTCTCCAAGTGTTACATAATATTTTTTTAGGATGTATGGTCTAGCATTATGGAGCATTACAGGGTGGAGTGTGGGGATCTAATATTTGAACGGCCCCTTAGGTTCTTTTGACATTTCCTTTCAAAATACCACTGAAATGTAAAAACTTCAGGACAATACAGACACCAAAAGATGTAGATAAATTAATATTCTTAGTAAAAACAAAAGATAATAACGTGATACTGGTAAATGTACTTTCAACAGATTTATTTTCTTGCAGATCACAAGAAACTGCCATTCATGGCGATGCTGCGAAATCTGCGCAACTTGATCAAAGCAGGCATTTCCCCAAAACACCACAAGAACATTCTGTTTCGTCTCACTAATGAAGTATGAGTTTTTCTCATAATAATAACATTACTGACATTCTCTCTCTCTGTCTATCTCTCTCTTTCTCTCTCTCTCTCTGTATCTCTCTTTATCCTCTCTCACTCTCTCTCGCCCCCTCTCTCTCGCTCCCCCTCTCTCTCTCTCTCTCTCGCTCCCCCTCTCTCTCTCTCTCTGTCCCCCCCTCTCTCTCTCTCTCTCTCTCTCTCTCTCTCTCTCTCTCTCTCTCTCTCTCTCTCTCTCTCTCACTCTCTCGCTCCCCCTCTCACTCTCTCGCTCCCCCCCCTCTCTCTCTCTCTCTCTCTCTCTCTCTCTCCTGTTTCCTTTTCTTTGTACTTCACCCCACTTATTTTAAGCTAGGTATAGTCAGGTTTTTCTAATATATTATGTTCAGCCGAGCAAAAACTTTGTGATTGCTATAATTGTGTTAACTTTGTATTTTTGCAGAGACAAGTTATTAACAGCAAACAGTTCCCGTTCCGCTTTTTCTCTGCCTACGAAGTGCTGACACAGCTGGAGAAAGATTATGAACAAAACCGTGAGTTTCCTGTTGGTATTAGCTAAGCTTTAAGACCTGTTTTCACTTAGTGTTTCATGCCGCGTGAATCACATTGGTAAAATGATTCAAATGCCTAGAATTCAAAAGATGCATTCCAGGGCATTTCACATGGCATATTTTTTCTGTTCAGCCAGTGGGATTCCTGTATATGAAATCAAGTCATCGAGATTAAAGAACAGTGAGAGCTACCCTTCAGTGTTGACTGCCAAGATGGAAACAGTTGTCCGAAGTGCTAAATGCCATATGCTTGCTGGTCGTTTCACAACACGTAAAACACGGCATGGAAACATGGCGTAAAACACTTACATGGAAACAGGCCTTTAGTGTGAGATATTGCCCAGTGGTAGATCTGTGCAGGACCATATCTAAATAAAAGTAATTCAGTGAAAGAGCAATGAATAATAATCATTGCACACAAGGTTGTCTAAGTTGAAGAGTGTTTTTTGCTAAAGTTGTTACATTCCAAATTGAAAAAAAGTTGAGATAATCACATAAATTGCTGTTTTGGTACACTTCAAATATACATGCACAGTTGTTATCACAAAATATATTCTGTATCCCCCCCAAAACCCCCCCAAAAAAAGAAAAGAAAAAAAAGAACAAGATTAAAATGTTTAGCTGTAACATTATTATATTTTTTTAAAAGAAGTGATTAACACAAATTGAGATTCAGGAGCACACCATTATCAGTTCACAAAACTAAGTGTTTGTTATCAAGTAAACCTAATTACAAACTAACCATAACCCTTATTTGTGTTTCTTTTGTGGTGTTCAGCATATAAATCCTCTGTTATGCTTGGTATAAGCCAATTGGATATTTATAGGATATTAAACGAGCTTCCATTTCATATCATGTTTATGTCCCTCGTGAAATAATTTCCAGTTGTCACAAGCTTTAGCGAGTGACAATGAAAATTATTTCATGAGGGACATAAACATGATACGAAATGGTAACGAGTATAATATCCTATTTATTACCCATAATTGATCTTACTTTATATCACTCATCTTGTTTTTTTGATGTTCCTGTAAGGTTGTAGTGTGCAAATCGATGACGTCATCGTGTTACGTTGAAGTGTTACGTCCCACTTGGCGTTCTATTGGAACGAATCAAGTCGGACGTATCACTTTGATATGTACCAAGATATTTGTAACCATATGGGTAATAAACATGAAACTCTAATTGTTTTAAACATAAAACATTATTTTTCTCAAATTGACATCTGTAAACGTAACAAGTTTTGTAACAAACTCACAAAGGACTATACTTCAATTCACTCGTGCAAGATAGACTCTATGGGCTGAATTTATCAAGCCTGTTTTTCTTAAACACAGGTATTTAAGCATTGCAAATGTACATAGTTACATGTGTGTAAGTCAAAAACAGGTGTTTAAGCATTGCAAATGTACATAGTTACATGTGTGTAAGTCAAAAACAGGTGTTTAAGCATTGCAAATGTACATAGTTACATGTGTGTAAGTCAAAAACAGGCTTTGTACATTCGGCCCTATCGCTTTTATAGTTCATAAAGAATTCTATTAGTCTACTGTTGAATGTTTTAACATTTGTTGTTCTTTTTAGAAAAAGATCTTGTTAGTGCAGCAGAAAAGACTACTTCATCTGGAGATCAAGATGACAGCCAGGGAGGTAGAGGTGGGAGGGGAGGTAGAGGTAGAGGTGGGAGGGGAGGAAGAGGAGGGAGGGGAGGAAGAGGAGGGCGACGTGGAAGGGGCAAGGGAGAAGGCAGCACTGTACAGTGGTGGATGATCAAGAAGAAAAACAAAGCTGGAGACCTCAAGTATGTTTTCCTTCAGTCAGGGCAATACAGGCATCAGAAGATGCTAGTAGCGGGAGTTGGGTGGGCAATGTTTTATTAATTCATCCTAGTGTTTTCCCTAGCTTCTTTTAGCATGGTTCAGCACCATGCCTCAATAGGCTAGCACCATCTTGCCTCAATCAGCGCCATGCCTCAATAGGCTAGCACCATCTTGCCTCAATCAGCGCCATGCCTCAATAGGCTAGCACCATCTTGCCTCGATCAGCGCCATGCCTCAATAGGCTAGCACCATCTTGCCTCGATCAGCGCCATGCCTCAATAGGCTAGCACCATCTTGCCTCGATCAGCGCCATGCCTCAATAGGCTAGCACCATCTTGCCTCGATCAGCGCCATGCCTCAATAGTCTAGCACCATCTTGCCTCGATCAGCGCCATGCCTCAATAGGCTAGCACCATCTTGCCTCGATCAGCGCCATGCCTCAGTAGTCTAGCACCATCTTGCCTCAATCAGCGCCATGCCTCAATAGGCTAGCACCATCTTGCCTCGATCAGCGCCATGCCTCAATAGGCTAGCACCATCTTGCCTCGATCAGCGCCATGCCTCAATAGGCTAGCACCATCTTGCCTCGATCAGCGCCATGCCTCAATAGGCTAGCACCATCTTGCCTCGATCAGCGCCATGCCTCAATAGTCTAGCACCATCTTGCCTCGATCAGCGCCATGCCTCAATAGGCTAGCACCATCTTGCCTCGATCAGCGCCATGCCTCAGTAGTCTAGCACCATCTTGCCTCAATCAGCGCCATGCCTCAATAGGCTAGCACCATCTTGCCTCAATCAGCGCCATGCCTCAATAGGCTAGCACCATCTTGCCTCAATCAGCACCATGCTTCCCTAAGATTAAACAAGCCTTTTTCAATAATTAGAAAGAAATGTTTTATTTAACGACGCACTCAACACATTTTATTTCGGTTATATGGCGTCAGACATATGGTTAAGGACCACACATATTTTGAGAGGAAACCCGCTGTCGCCACTACATGGGCTATTCTTTCCAATTAGCAGCAAGGGATCTTTTATTTGCGCTTCCCACAGGCAGGATAGCACAAACCATGGCCTTTGTTGAACCGGTTATGAACTGGTCGGTGCAAGTGGTTTACACCTACCCATTGAGCCTTGCAGAGCACTCACTCAGGGTTTGGAGTCAGTATCTGGATTAAAAATCCCATGCCTCCACTGGGATCCGAACCCAGTATCTACCAGCCTGTAGACCAATAACCTACCACGACACCACCGAGGCCATTTTTTTCAATAATTAATTCTAAAACTGACTTTATAAAACACCGAAAAAGGTATTATTAATGAATGAAGTATGCCTTTTATATATTTTGCCATTCATTTATTAATGAATTACATTAATGTTTATTTCAATTAATGTTTGTGTATTTTTAATAAAAAAAACAAGTGCCACGAAAATGGTGAAAATGCCCCAAAAGTGTTTTGGTCTACCATGCCTTGCCTAATTTCTAGGGAAATCACTACATCTTTCAAATGGGATGGGAGCAATGCATAATCTTCAGACTTAATGAGCCAGTTTCACCCTGTCTCTACCTAGATGTCAGCTGTGTAGATGTCAAAGTTAGATGGTCATTTAATGATTACACAAGAATAAGAATTAAAATTTAGAATAAGATGTAACTTTTCCATTTTGTACTATTTAAGGAGTTGCTTCCCACCATGTTTGATATATTTTATAAAAGAAATGTGCTTTTTTTAATTATAAATTGTTCCGTAAATGGTTTATTTGAGTACTTTCATTAATTAAATGTCATTTTTTATCATGGGTATATTCTTTGTTTTTTGTTATAAATTGTTCCTTAAATGGTTTATTTGAGTACTTTCATTAATTAAATGTCATTTTTCATCATGGGTATATTCTTTGTTTTTTGCTATAAATTGTTCCGTAAATGGTTTATTTTAGTAGGTTCATTAATTAAATGTCATTTTTCATCATGGGTATATTCTATATTTCAGTGAAGTTCCCTACGACAAAAGTCTAATTCAGAGGTACCGTAAAGCTCTTGATACTGCTGTTAAAATTGCCACAGTGTACAATGTTCAGCCAATCAAAGGACGCACAATAATTTTCTGCGATATTGGAAAAGAAATGGAAATTCCATGTACAGCTGCAAGGGGACTAGGAAAACCGAGAATGGTATGTTTATAAGATAGATTTGTTTTGGTGATTAACTGCTATGAAATGATTTTGACATTATTAAAATACTTTACCAGGTTTCATTTTTGTTTGTTAGCAGATTCAATGGTTATAATGTTCAACTGAAGTAACAGACCCAGGTTTTTCACTATTAGATCCATTCTTGATCATTGAAATCAGACATTTTTTAAATGTTATTGTTTAGAATCTCCTGATCCAATGCATGTTGTAGGCCCCTATGATTAACATATCAAAGGTTCTCCTGATCCAACGCATGTTGTAGGCCCTATGATTAACATATCAAAGGTTCTCCTGATTCAGCGCATGTTGTAGGCCCCTATGATTAACATGTCAAAGGTTCTCCTCTGTTTGGGGAAGTATATGTTAAAGACACTTTGTATTTTATTTTAACCTGATTTTCATACTTATACTGATGGAAAGTAATTATGGATCACATGAACATTGACATCTAAGAGTGACTGTGACCAAACATTCATCCATGTGTACTTACACGATACATAGAAAATACTCCCCGAGTGTCTTGTGCAGGGCTCTAAATTATGGTAGCCCCACTCCCATGGCTAGTGATATTCAATGTTGGGCTAGTAAATAACTAATATCTCCATGCCCACTGGCTAGTGAAAACAAAAGTTGTCAAATGCTACTAATAAGTCTATTTCATAAATGTGAATATTCTGTCTCCCCCCCCCCCCCCCCCCCCCCTCCCATGTAAGAGTTTTTAAGCCTATATCTCTCTTTAGGTAACATATCTGAATATTCCTATTGGTAAAATTGTATTTACTTAAAGTAGGACAAGTAAATCTTTAAAATCACTGATCCCATGGCTAGTGGATTTTTTTTTATAATTCTAGAAGCCTGCTTGTGATATAATTTATCAGCACGAGTTGATAAAAGTATGAAATCCAAAGCTTGCTGATGATTTTTATACTTTTGTCAATGAGTGCTGATAAATTATGATATCACAAGACATGAGGGGGTGGGGGTATTCTTTTTATCATCGATTATCATGATTTTCATTTGCAACAATTGTAAACAATGTCAATAATATGGGTTGAATGTCACTATATTTTGCAGCGGTAGGCTCGTTAACTAGCAGAACAACAGTGGCGTGACTTCACTAATGATAGGTTTAGTGCTAAAACATACACAGTGACGTAACAAAAAGAAGCAATATCTCCTAGGAGAATATCACAGGAGATATCGCAAATTATAGTGCCAGCGATATCTCCTACAAAAGACTTTAATGGATGATATATTCGTTTATTCAGAAGAAGAGTCCTCATTGTGAACATTGTCAGTAAATGCATTAATCTGAAACCATCAACAAAGGATATATTTTTAAGTTGGTAGAATCAATTCATCCAAAATATATTTCAAAATTGTGAAACTTATTTATTAATTAATATATACTCAGCGTCACTATTGAAGGGTCACTCATGTTGTTAGTACTATACATGTTAATGATGCCTGTCCAACACACTAATTATCCATCCGTCCATCCGTCCGTCCGTCCGTCCGTCCGTCCGTCCGTTCGTCCGTCCATCCATCCATCCATCCATCCACCCTTCCTTCCATCCTTCCATTCTTCCATCCATCCAACCATTCATGTTTGCTATGTTTAATTTATTAGATGAATGAGGTTGCTGTTCTCCTGGGCTTAATGTGCAAATATTCGTGTGAGGAGTGTGAACTCATTGTATACGACGAGAAATTTTACACCAGCGTTGACATCACCAAAGGAACAATCCTCGACAACATGGACACTGTGTTGCATACACAGGTCAGTATTCTTTTACTTCTTGTTGGGGCGGGATCTAGATGATTGACGGATTGTTTATTTCTTGTATTGGTAGATCTTGGTCAGTGAAAGGCTGAGATGTGACAGGCCAAATATATATAGTTAGTATTGTATAGGATCAAGATCAGTATTTCTTATTAGGGGAGGGATCAAGATCAGTATTTCTTATTAGGGGAGGGATCAAGATCAGTATTTCTTATTAGGGGAGGGACCAAGATCAGTATTTCTTATTAGGGTTGGGATCAAGATCAATATTTCTTATTTGGGGCAAGATCAGTATTTCTTATTAGGGGAGGGATCTAGATCAGTATTTCTTATTAGGGGAGGGATCAAGATCAGTATTTCTTATTAGGGGAGGGATCAAGATCAGTATTTCTTATTAGGGGAGGGACCAAGATCAGTATTTCTTATTAGGGTTGGGATCAAGATCAATATTTCTTATTTGGGGCAAGATCAGTATTTCTTATTAGGGGAGGGATCTAGATCAGTATTTCTTATTAGGGGAGGGATCAAGATCGGTATTTCTTATTAGGGGAGGGATCAAGATCAGTATTTCTTATTAGGGGAGGGATCTAGATCAGTATTTCTTATTAGGGAAGGGATCTAGATCAGTATTTCTTATTAGGGGAGGGATCAAGATCAGTATTTCTTATTAAGGGAGGGATCTAGATCAGTATTTCTTATTAGGGATCAAGATCAGTATTTCTTATTAGGGGAGTGATCAAGATCAGTATTTCTTATTAGGGGAGGGATCAAGATCAGTATTTCTTATTAGGGGAGGGATCAAGATCAGTATTTCTTATTAGGGATCAAGATCAGTATTTCTTATTAGGGATCTAGATCAGTATTTCTTATTAGGAGCGGGATCAAGATAAGTATTTCTTATTAGGGGTGGGATCAAGATCAGTATTTCTTATCAGGGGAGGGATCAAGATCAGTATTTCTTATTAGGGGAGGTATCTAGATCGGTATTTCTTATTAGGGGAGGGATCAAGATCGGTGTTTCTTATTAGGGGAGGGATCAAGATCGGTATTTCTTATTAGGGAAGGGATCTAGATCGGTATTTCTTATTAGGGGAGGGATCAAGATCAGTATTTCTTATTAGGGGAGGGATCTAGATCAGTATTTCTTATTAGGGATCAAGATCAGTATTTCTTATTAGGGGAGTGATCAAGATCAGTATTTCTTATTAGGGGAGGGATCAAGATCGGTATTTCTTATTAGGGGAGGGATCAAGATCAGTATTTCTTATTAGGAGAGGGATCAAGATCAGTATTTCTTATTAGGGATCTAGATCAGTATTTCTTATTAGGGATCTAGATCAGTATTTCTTATTAGGGGCGGGATCAAGATCAGTATTTCTTATTAGGGGCGGGATCAAGATCAGTATTTCTTATTAGGGGCGGGATCAAGATCAGTATTTCTTATTAGGAGCGGGATCTAGATCAGTATTTCTTATTAGGGATCTAGATCAGTATTTCTTATTAGAGATCAAGATCAGTATTTCTTATTAGGCGCGGGATCAAGATCAGTATTTCTTATTAGGAGCGGGATCAAGATCAGTATTTCTTATTAGGGGAGGGATCAAGATCAGTATTTCTTATTAGGGGAGGGATCTAGATCAGTATTTCTTATTAGGGGAGGGATCAAGATCGGTATTTCTTATTAGGGGAGGGATCTAGATTGGTATTTCTTATTAGGGGAGGGATCAAGATCGGTATTTCTTATTAGGGGAGGGATCAAGATCGGTATTTCTTATTAGGGGAGGATCAAGATCGGTATTTCTTATTAGGGAAGGGATCTAGATCGGTATTTCTTATTAGGGGAGGGATCAAGATCGGTATTTCTTATTAGGGGAGGGATCAAGATCGGTATTTCTTATTAGGGGAGGGATCAAGATCGGTATTTCTTATTAGGGGAGGGATCTAGATCGGTATTTCTTATTAGGGGAGGGATCAAGATCGGTATTTCTTATTAGGGGAGGGATCTAGATCGGTATTTCTTATTAGGGGAGGGATCAAGATCGGTATTTCTTATTAGGGGAGGATCAAGATCGGTATTTCTTATTAGGGAAGGGATCTAGATCGGTATTTCTTATTAGAGGAGGGATCAAGATCGGTATTTCTTATTAGGGGAGGGATCAAGATCGGTATTTCTTATTAGGGGTGGGATCAAGATCAGTATTTCTTATTAGGGGAGGGATCAAGATCAGTATTTCTTATTAGGGATCAAGATCAGTATTTCTTATTAGGGATCTAGATCAGTATTTCTTATTAGGGGCGGGATCAAGATCAGTATTTCTTATTAGGGATCTAGATCAGTATTTCTTATTAGGGATCAAGATCAGTATTTATTATTAGGGATCAAGATCAGTATTTTTTATTAGGGGTGGGATCAAGATCAGTATTTCTTATTAGGGATCAAGATCAGTATTTCTTATTAGGGACCAAGATCAGTATTTCTTATTGGGGGCGGGACCAAGATCAGTATTTTTTATTAGTGGTGGGCTACAAATCAGTATTTCGTATTAATGGTAGAATAAAAATCAGTATTTCTTGCTAGTGCTAGGATAAAGATCAATATTTCTTATTATGGCAGGATCTAGATCAGTGATAGACTGAGATGTAATAGGCCCTAGGATTGATTCCCCTCAATAGGCTCATTATGTTTTTCCAATTCCAACCAGTGTGCCATGACTTGTTGTCAAATATGATAGTATGTGCTGTCCTGTCTGTGCAAAGTGCATTTAAAAGATTTGTAAGCAGAAGACAAATTCAGAAATATATCTTTTATTAAAAAACAAACATATTCAGTGTGTAAAGTCTACAGTTACTGAAATCCACATTTTGGGATGTTCCACCATAGAGTATCAAGTTGTGTTTCAATGTGACTTGGACTGTAATTAATGTAAACAAGTTGAAGAATCGTAAGCACGGGCGTAGGGAGCTGGGGGGGGGGGGGAGCAAGGGGCATGTGCCCCCCCACTTTTCAGATATTTTGCTTTATATTTGCTTTATAATAGTGTAAAAATGTGTAAATATAAAAGTGTGGAGCCCCCCACTTTTTGGCACCTTCCTACGCCACTGGTAAGTACAGTAGAATCTCGTTGGGTTGAACTCTGAAGGGTCGGATACACTGCAACAGAAACAAAGTCCCGAGTTACACTTACACAGTGTTGACCGAATGGTTGGGTCGAACTATCCGATGGGTCGAACACTTTCTCGAGCACCAATGGGGTTCGAGCCAACGGGATTCAATTGTACTTCAGTGGCTGTGAGACATGTTTATTATGTTTTATTATTTCAGATGAATAAGAAAGATAAATTGTCACAAGGAGTTCCGTATCAAGTTCTGGTTGATGTTCTCAGAGACAGAGTCCAGGTAATTTGTGAATTTGTGTCACAATCTTTAGAAGATGCCATTAACTTGGGTGGGGTTTGAGGGCATTTATATATAATTCACCTTTCAGCTTGGGTGGGGGGCAGGCAATGTATACTCTTTAGACTTAGGGGCCACCCCCCCCCCCCCCCCCCCACACACACACTTCCAACACCTATGTTTTTACAGGGTTCTCATATTCAAGCTGCTTACTAGAGTTATTACCAACTGTCATCAAGGTTTTATTTGCCTAATTTCTGTAATTCACTGTATTTTTCCTCCATCCGTCTGTCCATCCATCTATCCGTCTTTCCCACATACAATTTTCAGAATGTTTTTTTTCACAATACCTCAAGATATTGAACTGTAAATTTGTGTATAGCTTTATTATGTTTTGTTACAAATCAGGTTTAATTTTCATGTTGATTTACCCATTTTTCAGAGAGTTATGGCCCTTGAATTTAGGAGATTTGAAAATTTGTTGTGCCTGGTAGGTGACCTGTATTGCTTTAGCAGTACTGCCAGAATGCTTGTTACACCTGTGGTAAAACATTACCAAGTGTATCACTACATGTTGAGACTTGTGTTTCAGGTGGATAATCTGATCATCCTCAGTGGGGGAGTCGACCCAGACAGTGACAAGGGCCGAGTTATGTCTGACTTCCTTAAAGTCTACCGCAGAATTGTCAATCCCAACATGCTCTATGTCAGTGTATCCTTTGCTGGCAGGAATTGTGGGTAAGTCATGTAATAAAAGCCTGTAATAATAATAATATTATGTTCTGTTTCAAACATCTGAAGATATGGAATTTGTTTTTCTCTTGTTGGGGATTTAGTGTGCAGAAATAACCACTAGTAATTTCATTCTGTTGTTAACGTAATAAGTAATTTAATATATAAATATTTTAATGAGCTTGAATATGCTAATGGTTTTACTGTTCAGATTTAATTACAAACCTAATATGGACTTAATGTTTTATTTGTAGGTTTACTGAGAGTATTAAGCCAGAACATGACAATGATATCTACATCTCTGGATACAGTGACCAGATACTGAGGTATGTCTAACCTCATGCCAATGAATGAATGAATGAATATTTAATGACACCCCAACACAAAACTGGGATCGATCCCCATCGACAGGCCCATTGGGCTATTTCTCGCTCCATCCAGTGCACCACGACTGGTATATCAAAGGCCGTGGTATGTGTTATCCTGTCTATGGGATGGTGCATATAAAAGATCCCTTGCTGCTAATCGAAACGAGTAGCCCATAACGTGGCGACAGCAGGTTTTCACTCTCAACATCTGTGTGGTCCTTAACCATATGTCTGACGACATATAACCGTAAATAAAATGTGTTGAGTGTGTCATTAAATAAAACATTTCTTTCCTTTCTTCCTTCCGTAACACAAAAATACACATCAGCTATTGGGTGTCCTAAAAAGGTAAGTACAGTAGAATCTTGTTGGCTCAACCTCAGAACGGTGGATAATAAACACTGCAACGCTCAAACCAAAAACGAAGTCCCGAGTTTTTTGTTCGGTAAACCCTTATATTAACTGATGATGGGTCGAACACGTCCAGGGTCGAATATAAACCTTCATTATCGGTCCCATCTGTGTTAATAGCTATATTTCCCTCGAACTGGTTGTCCATCAAATATTAAATGGGAAACCACTGAAAAGGACCAACTATTGCTGCGCTTGCACAGTTGGTTATTACAACCTTCGGATTAGTTATTTAGGTGGAACGAACTATAGATGAATCAGGGAATCGCAACAATAGCCGTGCAATCCTTTTTTTATGTTGTTTGTTAGGCAGCTATCGGTAATGATCTTTCAAGTACAGCTAGTGTTACGGTAACTGTTAGATGAACCGTGATACCAATCCAACAGGTAGTGAACAAACAGGCCTCGACATAAAGTGTTACTTTGAACACGTCTGCATGACAAGTTTTAAATGAAACAATGGGCAAGTTAATCAGCTGTCATCACTTCAGCAACCACACATTTAATTAATACCATCAAGGGCTTCTGCATCACACAATCGGCGTAATTTCTAATAAATTCTTTCACTCAGATATTTTGCTATATAACACATTGATGAAATTTTAAAGTTTGCAGTTACCAAAATATGTATCTAATTCAACTTTCTAACTGATGTTACATAAATATCCGATGTTCCGTTCCGTTCCGTTCCGTTCCGTTCCGTTCCGTTCCGTTCCGTTCCGTTCCGTTCCGTTCCGTTCCCCTTCCCCTTCCCCTTCCCCTCCCCTCCCCCTCCCCTCCCCCCCCCCCCCCCCTGCCCTCCCCTCCCCCTCCCCTCCCCTCCCCTCCCCTCCCCTTCCTTTCCTTTCCTTTCCTTTCCTTTCCTTTCCTTTCCTTTCCTTTCCTATCTTGTACAGGGTTAGCTCTGGCACTCGCCAAATTATTTGCAATTGCAAATTTTGAAAGCAATTGGCGAATTTTATTTTAATTTCGCAAAATAATTTTTTTTAGAAAATAAGTGTTGATTTCTGCAATTTTTGAAGTTTAATAAACAATCTGGTGAAGTGTTTTGCTCACCCAGAGCTAGCCCTGGTGTATCACAATTACCAGTGAGTTAAAATGGTGCTGGGCTGTTGTTAAATAAACATTAAGTTCCTTAGCTTAAACACTGTGATAGAATATCGCTGAGCAAACATTCCTTTCTTTTACCCAGGTTTATCGCTGAAAGAGGTGACGGTGGACAGCTGATGCATGTGGAGAAGATTGACGAGGCGTTTGACTTAAAACCATTGCCAGTGTTCGCACTGGAGCAGATCCCCAAACCACAGACCAAGTTTAAGCCGGCCAAGCCACTACCGGTTACCATTCAGACTCCAAGGTGATTATAGAATTTCATCTAATGTTAAATCTGATTAATGTCTGGGCTAGTTGTTGATATTCACAAGTTAATAATTAGTTGTTAGTCATAAAAGAAATATAGGGGTTAGAAACAGGAGAGGGGTCTGGGGCCACCACCACCCAATTGAAAGGCGATCTAAATATGGATTGGAATGAATATATTCATATTTTTTAAAACTGACAGTTCACAAGAATGTAGCTTATAATTCACCTTCATGTAGAAATTGTTTTAATATGATGAGTTGATTATAAACATTCTAAATTGTTTTATAATAATATGATATATATATATATGATGTCACATTTAATAATTGGCCCCTCCATTTTGGCTTCCCCTGTTTCTGACATCGTCCTACGCCTATGAGAAAGACACATTAGTGTAGGTTTCCTGGTTTTGTTTATTACATTTTGAAACCATTGATCTTTTAACTTATTCCTCCCTTCTATAATCAGAAGAGAGAAGAAAACTTTAATTAAAAGACGTATGCACCATTTCTTAGTCATGGAATATGACATATTTTTTCTATTATGAATGTACTTTCAGATGGCGCACTGCTCGGGTTTTCATCTCATCCACATTTCGAGACATGCATGGTGAACGTGATCTTCTAACACGATTTGTATTTCCTGAACTGAGAGCAATGGCGAGAAAGCATTTCATCAATGTGTACGAAGTGGACCTTAGGTGGGGAGTCACTGAAGAAGAGACCAAGGAAAACAGGTAAAGTTGTGAATTGTGCAGATGTTTTACATTTAATATCCAGCCACAGGTAACGTTGTGTATTCTTAGAGGTTTTTTTTAAAATATCCATCCATAGGTAGTATTGTGTATTGTTCAGTTGTTTTACATTTAATATCATCCATGTATTAAATTGTGTATTGTCCAGCTGTTCTACATTTAATATCCATCCACAGTTAAAGTTGTGTATTGTCCAGCTGTTTTACATTTAATATCCATCCACAGGTAAAGTTGTGTATTGTCCAGCTGTTTTACATTTAATATTCATCCACAAGTAATATTGTGTATTGTTCAGTTGTTTTACATTTAATATCCATCCACAGGTAAAATTGTGTATTGTCCAGCTGTTCTACATTTAATATCCATCCACAGGTAAAATTGTGTATTGTCCAGCTGTTTTATATTTAATATCCATCCACAGGTAGTATTGTGTATTGTTCAGTTGTTTTACATTTAATATCATCCACATATAAAATTGTGTATTGTTCAGTTGTTTTACTTTTAATATCATATTATATTGTCTTGTTGTGAAGAGCGAAGAGCGAAAAAGAACATGGTCATTAGTGTTTACCATGAAAAAAACAAATAGACAGACACTCATGGACTAAATATGATTATTATTGTTAAGCTACAAAATCAACATGCACCATACATGAGATACCTACCAACTGTAAACTTGATTGCTTAAGTACAGAATCACTAACTTCAGACCTTTATTTATTATATCATAATTGTTTTCTTCTTTTGTTTTTTCTTTTCAGAACACTGGACTTGTGCTTACAAGAAGTGTCGAAATGCCAGTTCTTCATTGGCATTCTGGGAAGTCGTTATGGCTGGGTTCCGGAGAAGTACAGTGTTCCAGATACCCCTGAGTTCGACTGGGTGAGGGAATACCCCCCAGGGGCATCAGTCACAGAGCTGGAAATGCACTACGCTGCGCTGTTACGACCTGAAGACGTTCTCGAGAAGGCTTTCTTTTATATCAGAGATACCTCTTTCGAAAAGTATGTTGTTAACTTCATTATAGAGTTATTTTTGTGCTTGCATCCAATTAAGGCCAGTGGTAAAGCGCTCACTTGATGCACGGTCATTTTGGGATCGATCCCCATCGGTGGGCCCAATGAACTAATTCTCGTTCCTGCCAGTGCACCACGACTGGTATATCAAAGGCCGTGGTATGTACTATCCTGTCTGTGGGATGGTGCATATAAAAGATCCCTTGGTGCATTAGGAAAAATGTAGCAGGTTTCCTCTGATGATTATGTGTCATAATTACCAAATGTTTGACATCCAATAGCCGATGATTAATTAATTAATGTGATCTAGTGGTATCAATAGACAAAACAAATTTTAACTGGAATTAATTATTAGCCTGCAGTCTAACAAAAAAAGTAAGATTATAATCCATAATATGTGTCAAGTCCACAAGTCGAAATTTTCACCACCTCGGGTGTACTTTTTCTATCCCACATGGCCACATGTGATGGAGTCTCTTTCTCTCATCCATTCAGTAAATAAACTATTATTGTACACAAACAGAAAGATGGCTGAAAAAGTAACTTTTTTATTTGACCATTTTATCATAAATAAACTACATTATCATATTTACCCTGTTTGTTTCATGTGTTAAATACAATTTAACACTACAAATTAACAAGATAACTTTTATCATGAAGGTTTTAATAACAAAATATTAATTTAAAATTGTTGTCTGATGACCTCACATCATCATCATCTTGCTTTAATATACTCTTCAAAAGAAGAAACGCAAAACCACATTGTTGTAACATTTGGAGAATTGATTTAATTATTGAATGGTGAGTCCGATAATTACCAAATGTTGGAGGATTGTTCACAATTCACTCTAGTCCATTGTGAGTAAGTGATAGGACACACCACCAAGGTCAAGGTCATCTGGAGTCAATACCGGGTGTGGCCTCCGCGTGTGTTGACAACTGCCTGGCACCGCCTGCCCATTGAAGCAACCAGAGTACGGATGACGTCCCGGGGGATGGTGGCCCACTCGGCCTGCAAGGCTGCTGCCAGCTCAGGCAGGGTCTGGGGCTGTGGTTGTCGCTGTCGGAGGCGTCGGTCCAACTCGTCCCATAGATGCTCAATTGGGTTCAAATCCGGTGATATCGATGGCCAAGGAAGGACATTAATGTTGTTGTGCTGTAGGAAAGCCGTTGTGAGACGTGCTGTGTGAGGCCTGGCGTTGTCATGTTGGAACACTGCGTTGGCGTTGGCCATAACTGGAACGATATGTGGCCGGAGGATCTGGTCAATGTAGCCCTGTGCATTCAGGTTGCCCTGCACGTGGACCAGGTCAGTTCTGCCAGTGTGTGAGATGGCTGCCCACACCATGACACTACCCCCGCTGAATCTGTCCACTTCCTGCACGCAGTTTGCCGCATAACGTTCACCATGACACCTATACACGCGACATCTTCCATCATGACATCGGAGCAGAAATCGGGACTCGTCACTGAACCACACCTGTCTCCATCGCAGTTGAGGCCATTGTCGATGAATCTGGCACCACTGCAGTCGGAGTCGACGGTGTTGTGGTGTTAAGATGACACCTCGAACTGGACGTCTGGCACGAATTCCTACCTCACGTAGGCAGTTCCGTACGGTCTGGTCGGATATCCTGCGCAAACCTGGTATTGCTGCGGCTGTGGAGGTGGCAGTAGTCAATCGTTCCCGAAGGTGGCGTACCCGGATGTAGCGGTCCTGCCTGGGGGTAGTGACCCGTGGTCGACTGGATCTAGGGAGGTCACGTGTTGATCCATGTTGCTGGTAACGGTCCCACAGTCTGGAGATGGTGCTTGGGGACACATGGAATGCCCTGGCAACGGCCGTTCTGGATTCGCCTGCGTCTAGTCGGCCGATGGCATTGTTTCTCTGCGGTTCACTGAGACGTGGCATGTCCTGGATTGTCAACTGTCGGCCAGATACAGAGGCCAGGCAAGCGAACACCCTGCAGTTTTATACTGTCGGTGTTCATGTTGCACGTGCAGACAACGCACGTGCAGTGGTGACATGGTTTGCACGTGGCTGCGTTTTTGCGAATATTCACATTTTGAAACTTTATTTTACAGTAGCTGCGTTTTATCGAATGTAACCGTGGGAATGTGTTTGGGACATGCAATGACCTTATATTCACAAAGCATGAACCTTTAGGAAACATAAAATCGGAGTTATAACCCATTTGTACCCTTTTGCGTTTCTTTTTTTGAAGAGTATATGACATCAAGTATGTGATATTCAATATGGGATAGAAATTTCTTACATAGCTTTCTTTCATGTGATAGTTCTGTCCTATATAAGCTAAGGATGAAAGAATCGGCATTATTTTGTTTTAAAGATAGTTTTTTTTGATAATGTGTGTAGTGTAGATTTTAAGATTTATTTTTAAATATAGGCTAAAAAGTATACTATTGCTTTTGAACTATTTAAATGAACTTAAATCTTGGGTACCGTTAACATAATAACTCCAACTGCTTAAGTTGACCACAGTGGCGTACCGTGCCCCCTAACCAGTAGACCGTTGGCACTCCCCGTATGTCCCTTCCACCAGTCCAGAATATTGTGCCTAGGGCAACCACCTCAGTGGCCCCGCCCACACTACGCCACTGGTTAACCAGGATTGTTTAGTACGAGGAGCTATTAAGTTGACTTTATGTTTAATTTATATTTAGAAATATACCAAAAGAGTTCTGATATGATTGTTAAACAAGGTGATCTTTATGGTAGGTTGGACTGCGTATTAAACATTATAATGTTCAATTTATATTCAGAGATATACCAAAAGAATTTGAGTCAGACTTTCTGCCTGCGAATGAAGCAAGTGCAAAAAGGCTCAACAGGCTGAAGGACAGAGTGCGACACAGCGGTTTGGAGACCTTTGATGGGTATTCATTTTCATTTCAATTATTTTAATTTATTTTCATACTTATAACTAATCAAGGTTCATGCACCGTACAGTTCCCATGTTATGTTACCTTACCAAGTATCACAGTTACCATGTTAAAGTTACCTTACCATGTATCACAATTACCATGTTAAATTATCATACCATACATCAGTTACCATGTTAAAATACCATACCATATATCACAGTTACTATGTTACAGTTACCATAAAATGTATCGCAGTTACCATGTTACAGTTATTATACCATAGTTCACCGAAACCATTGTTTCACAGTTACCATACCATGGTTTACAGTTACTATACAGTGTGTTACAGTTATCATGCCATGTATCACAATTACCATGTGTTACAAATCACATCACAATTATGTGTTGGTTACCATGCCACATTTACCGAATTTACATACACTGAATCGCCACAAATGAAAACAGTATGTTAAATTGTCATTAAATAAACATTTCTCTCCTTTCTGTGACAAGACTGTTTAAAGGGCTGTGATTAAGAATTATAATATGTTCTGCTGTTCTTAGATATCCCTGTCAGTGGGGTGGAGTTGTCGACATGAAGCCGTTAGTTGCGCATCTTGATGAATTTGGATTACGAGTTCTGAACAACATGTGGACTGCGATACAGAAGCACTATCCAGATGAGGTATGTTTATCAATGATCAGAGTCGCTTATGTTTTCTGATTAAACACATTTGTGAGAAAAGGAAGAAAATGTGTTTTATTTAACGACGCACTCAACACATTTTATTTACGGTTATATGGTGTCAGACATATGGTTAAGGACCACACAGATATTGAGAGAGAAAACCCGCTGTCACCACTTCATGGGCTACTCTTTTTGATTAGCAGCAAGGGATCTTTTATATGCACCATCCCATAGAAAGGATAGCACATACCACGGCAGTTGATGTACCAGTCGTGGTGCACTGGCTGGAGCGAGAAATAGCCCAATGGGCCCACCGACGGGGATCGCTCCCAGACCAACCGCGCATCGAGCGAGCGCTTTACCACTGGGCCACGTCCCGCCCCCTCATTTGAGAGGACGAATTGTATTGGATTTCTACTAAATTATGAGATAGTAGAACCTGCGTTTTACCGTTAAGAGTAGGCTCTGTGGTGACAGTGAATTATCTGTATCACTGTCTTCTGTCTCACTGTCTTGACAGGGGTCTGACGTAGCCCAGTGGTAATGTGCTCGCTTGATGCGCAGTCGGTCTGGGATCTATCCCTGTCGGTGGGCCCATTGGGCTATTTGTCATTCCAACCAGTGCACCACGACTGGTACATCAAAGGCCATGGTATATGTTATCCTGTCTATGGGATGGTGCATATAAAAGATCCCTGGCTACTAATGGAAAAATGTAGCAGGTTTTCTTTCTTAGACCATATGTCAATATTACCAAATGTTTAACATGCAATAGCCGATGATTAATAAATCAATGTGCTCTTCAAGTGTCATTAAAAAAAACCCAAAACACTGTCTTGACAACGATTTCTGTTTTTTCTATCTATGCTGAAATATTAAATAATCCCTTTTTATTTCTTCCATTATGCATTAATTAAATTGTTTTGGAAGTTACTTATACATAACTGCATATTTTGGACAGACAGCCTCCCAACTTTGTGAATAAGCATGAATCCGTAAAATGGTGTATAAAAGTTTAACTCTTAATGTTTTCTAGGATGCAGTTTTGGATGAAGACGTTCACATAACGAAGCTGCATGAAGCTTTCGTTGACAACCGCAATGCACAGTTCATTGGTCGCAAGACACTGATCAAAGAATGCATCAAGACGATCTCTGACATGAAGACCGGGCTGTTGTGCCTGGCCGGGAAATCTGGCTGCGGAAAGTCTTCACTGGTGGTAAGAAGCCTACTTATACTGATGGAAAGAAAGTAGTGAACACATAAATAGTAACAGCAATTACTGACTGCAACAAAAACCTGTATCCACAGTATAAACCCCACCCACAGTATAAACCCTTACCCAAAGAATAAACCCACATCCACAGTATACTCTCATCTACAGTATAAACCCTCATCCACAGTATAAACCCTCATCCACAGTATAAACCCTCATCTACAGTATAAACCCTCATCTACAGTATAAACCTTCATCCACAGTATAACCCTCATCCACGGTATTAAAACCTTCATCTACATTATAAAACCCTCATCCACAGTATAAAACCCACATCCAAAGTATAAACCTTATCCACAGTATAAAACCCACATCCACAGTATAAACCCTCATCCACAGTATAAGCCCTCATCCACAGTATAAGCCCTCATCCACAGTATAAAACCCACATCCACAGTAGAAACCCTCATCCACAGTATAAACCCTCATCCATAGTAGAAACCCTCATCCACAGTAGAAACCCTCATCCACAGTATAAACCCTCATCCATAGTATAAACCCTCATCCACCATATAAATCCTCATCCACAGTATAAACCCTCATCACAGTATAAACCCTCATCCACAGTATAAACCCTCATCCGTAGTATAAACCCTCGTCCACAGTATAAATCCTCATCCACAGTTTAAACCCTCATCCACAGTATAAACCCTCACCTACAGTATAAACCCTCATCCACAGTATAAACCTTCATCCACAGTATAAGCCCTCATCCACAGTATAAAACCCACATCCACAGTATAAAACCCACATCCACAGTAGAAACCCTCATCCACAGTAGAAACCCTCATCCACAATATAAACCCTCATCTACAGTATAAACCTTCATCCACAGTATAACCCTCATCCACGGTATTAAAACCTTCATCTACATTATAAAACCCTCATCCACAGTATAAAACCCACATCCAAAGTATAAACCTTATCCACAGTATAAAACCCACATCCACAGTATAAACCCTCATCCACAGTATAAGCCCTCATCCACAGTATAAGCCCTCATCCACAGTATAAAACCCACATCCACAGTAGAAACCCTCATCCACAGTATAAACCCTCATCCATAGTAGAAACCCTCATCCACAGTAGAAACCCTCATCCACAGTAGAAACCCTCATCCACAGTATAAACCCTCATCCATAGTATAAACCCTCATCCACCATATAAATCCTCATCCACAGTATAAACCCTCATCACAGTATAAACCCTCATCCACAGTATAAACCCTCATCCGTAGTATAAACCCTCGTCCACAGTATAAATCCTCATCCACAGTTTAAACCCTCATCCACAGTATAAACCCTCACCTACAGTATAAACCCTCATCCACAGTATAAACCTTCATCCACAGTATAAGCCCTCATCCACAGTATAAAACCCACATCCACAGTAGAAACCCTCATCCACAGTAGAAACCCTCATCCACAATATAAACCCTCATCCACAGTATAAATCCTCATCCACAGTATAAACCCTCATCCACAGTATAAACCCTCATCCACCATATAAATCCTCATCCACCATATAAATCCTCATCCACAGTATAAACCCTCACCCAAAATATAAACCCACATCCACAGTATACTCTCATCCACAGTATAAACCCTCATCCACAGTATAAACCCTCATCCACCATATAAATCCTCATCCACAGTATAAAACCTCACCCAAAATATAAACCCACATCCACAGTATACTCTCATCCACAGTATAAACCCGCATCTACTGTATAAACCCTCATCCATAGTATAAACCCCACAACGGTTTTACGTAATCGTTGCGCTAAGATAGCTTTGAAAATCTAGATCCTGGGCCCCGTTCCACAAAGCGATCTTAACGCTAAGATCACCTTAAGTGCATATGTTAGCTGTGCAGTTATGGCGATCTTAGGTCTAAGATCGCTTCGTGGAGTGGGGCCCTGGACTTTAGCAAATAGTTTAGGGGTGGGATTTATTTCACTTCTGAGCTTGAATTATTCGGTTTCTAAGAACTCATTGGGTTTTTTCCTCCCAACAAGTGCCACAATGACTGGCATATCAAGGTCGTGGTATGTACTGTCCTGTCTTTGGCAGAGTTTATATGAAAGATCCCTCTCTGACCAAAAAAAATGTAGCAGTTTTTGTCTAAAGACTGTTTCAGAATTGTGAAATTGTGTGACATCCAACAGGTGATGATTGATTAATCGATTACTCCAGTCATGTTGTTATAACAAAACAAACTTTAATACTGTATCTTTTGATATTTTTTCATATCTTTTAATATCTTAATCTTTTAATATTTTTTAGTATACCTTGATATGTTTTAATATATGTTTTAAAATCTTGTGATGTTTTTAATATTTTTTCTAGTACGAGACGTAGCCTAGTGGTAAAGCACTGGTATAATACGCTGTCGATCTAGGATCGATCCCCGTCAGTGGGCCCACTGGGCTATTTCTCATTCCAGCCAGTGCACCACGACTGGTCTATCAAAGGCTGTGGTATGTACTGTCATGTGTGTGGGATGGTGCATATAAAAGATCCTTTGCTACTAATGGAAAAATGTAGCAGGTTTCCTCTCTAAGACTATATGTCAGAATTACCAAATGTTTGATATCCAATAGCCGATGGTTAATAAATCAGTGGGATCCAGTGGTGTCGTTAAGCAAAATAAATGTTGGTGTTTTTTCCAGTCATGTCTGGTACACACGTACATTGAGTCGAAGCAGTGCGTCAATGCGTCGTCAGTTCTGGTGCACATCGTAGGAGCTGCTCCTGGATCCACGAACATCGTGGCCACTCTGCGCCGACTCTGTCATGAACTCAACACCCAGTTCGGTCTTCAACAACTGATACCACAAGATTACAAGTCAGTGCTTTGACATGAGTGCCAAATTTGAAAATTCGGATCATAGTGAAAATTGTGATTGAATAATTGTTTTATAGTTAACTGATTGAAAACAGATTTTATTGAATATTGCAGCCACACACGCACACACATAAACAGTACTAATAAACATACATACATATATACATACACACACGCGTGTGCACACACACACACAGACACGCACACACACAGACACGCACACACACACACACGCACACACATTTACATACACACATACACACACACACAAGGATTGGAACACAAGTTATTCAACCAACAAGGCCCTTAAAGTTTGTGTTTGGGATTCTACGACTGTAATATCACATCTTAAATCTAGTGTTTGGGATTTGGTGACTTTGACATCACATATATGTATATATTAAACTGTATATGATGTCCTTTCTTTTTTATGATAAATATAACAGAATTATATTGCCAATTCACTGATGAATATATATTTAATCCTGAGATATCAATTTGCATTTAGGAACTTGGTGGTCAAATTTGCTGAACTGCTCCGTGATGCTGCAAAAGTTTGTGGATCAACTCTTGTCGTTGTCATGGACGGTCTTGACCTCATGGAAGAGTCGAACCAGCCCTACAACATGGAATGGCTTCCTCTTCCTGTTCCAGAGGTCAGTTAACGATTAAAATTGGCCTTTGACCCTTGGGTTTTGGCCAGTGTCAAATGATTTTTGCTAGTAAAGCTTTTAATATAGAGATTACTTACCACCTTTTGCTTAAATTATTAATTTTGGTAAATCCAATGCGTATCTTGATGTCTATAGTGACTCAAAATGCATTTTGTATCAAACAGAAAAGGTTCTTTCCTCTGAAAGTTAGAGCATCTGCTTTTAATCTAATGTTTTGCTGATGATACGTTAATGGCCTGCTTCATTACCTTGTTTTGACATATCTTCATAATTGTTTTAAAAACATAACTATTGTTTTTAAAATTTTAATTTTTCGGAGAATTTGTTGTATAAAATTTACCAATTGTTTAAAATCACATAGTTTAACAAAGCACTTCAGAATCTATACAACATTTGGGGGTGGGATGTAGCCCAGTGGTAGAGTGCTCGCCTAGTGCACGGTCAGTCTAGAATTGATCTGTTTGGTGGGTCCATTGGGCTATCTCTCATTCCAGCCAGTGCATCACAGCTGGTATATAACAGGTCGTGGCATGTTCTTTCCTGTCTGTGAGATGGTGCATGTAAAAGATCCCTTGCTACTAATGGACAAATGTAGCGGGTTTCCTCTCTAAGACTATGTAAAAATTACCAAATGTTTTACATCCAAAAGCCGATGAAAAAAAAATCAATGTGCTCTAGTGGTGCTGTTAAACAAAACCAACTTTAACTATATTACATTTGTGATTCATATGCTTTGATAAATAAAAAAACAAAAAAACCCAACATGAGTAACATATTTATTTTTTTAATCATTATTATATAATAATTCATATCACATCACGTCACATCATTTTTCAAATGGTGTCCATTCTGCATTTTACTGAAAAATAGCATTCATTTTTTTTTAACAACATCATCCAATCAGAATCCAGTAAATTGTGTAAGTACAGAAAGTTTGGAAGAATCCAGCCAGATTTTAAGATAGTAATGAGATCACTGCTGTGTGTTTTCCAGAATGTCATGTTTGTTCTGTCTGTCATGGAGAACGAACGCTGCCACAAGTCACTGCAACGTCTGAAGGCCAGGGAGATTGTGATTGGTGGACTCGACGTGTTTGACAAGATCGAAGTGATCAGAACAAGCTTGTCAGCTCATCGCAAATCACTCGACGAAACTCCCTTTAATAACCAGGTAATTAATAAATCACTTAACAGAACCCAATTTAATAACCAGGTAATTAATAAATAACTCAATGAAACCCCTTTTAATAACCAGGTAGTTAATAAATAACTCAATGAAAGCCCATTTAATAAACAGATAATTAATAAATCACTGGTTGAAATTCATTTAATAACCAGGTAATTAATAAAATCACTTGACAAAACACCATGTAGTAATTTATTGTCAAACATGAAAACATTTATTCCGTGAAAACTGTAAACTGGACCCTGAAGAAATCCTTTCAAAACCGGCCAAGTTTCATGGTCCCAGATTTTTTAAATTCTAAAACGAGACCCTCTAAACACTGGATCCTGTCTAAATTAGATAAATATTCAGTCCCCGATGTGATCCAGTTTAGACAGGTTTCACTGTAATATATATATATACATTAAAATTGTAGTTATATATACATTATATATATATTAAAATTGTAATGTAACTACATGGCTACTGTTTTTCCAGATGAAGTTAGCCAGTGCACCATGACTGGTATATCAAAGGCCATGGTATGTGCTATCCTGTCTGGGATAGTGCATATAAAAGATCCTTTGCTGCTAATGGAAAAATGTAGTAGGTTTCCTCTTTAAAACTATTTGTCAAAAGTACCAAATGTTGACATCCAATAGCCGATGATTAATAAATCAATGTGCTCTAGTGTTGTCATTAAACAAAACAAACTTCTTCTTCTTCAAGATGAAGCTGCTGGTGGGCAAGAAAGAAGCACACAACCCTCTGTTCCTGAAGCTGGCCTGTGAGGAGCTGCGAGTGTTCGGAGTCTTTGAAGAGATCTCCACCAAGCTGAAGTCGCTGCAGCACACTGTGCCGACCATATTGCAGGATGTCTTGTCCAGACTGGAGACTGACCACGGGAAATCTCTCATAGCTACAGCACTCTCCCTGCTTGTCTGCTCTCGTGACGGTCAGTACATCAAATAATCTAAAAATATGAAATAATGATTAAAGACTGACCATAGGAAATCTCTCGTAGCTACAGCACTCTCCCTACTTGTCTGCTCTCGAGACGGTCAGTACATCACATACTCTAAAAATATGAAATAATGATGAACTCCTGAGACCAATTTCACAAAACGCTGTAAGCTTATTTCTTTTCCTCTTCACCTGTCACGTCACGTGACCGGAACAAGAGGGAGCATACAGTAGAAGAATTTTAGGCCACGCCATTGACTGTTGGGATGTTTGAACCAGACTACTATCCATAGGGGAATATGCATTTGTGTTGAGGACAGGTGAAGTATCTAAAAAAGAGAAAACAACTCAAGTTTTCTCCATAGTCCGTCCCATCAGGGAATGTCATTTTCTAACTATGGTATTTACTACAAGTTATTTATTTCTGAACCAAATTGTTTTCTAAATTACACACAACAATAGTGTTGTTTTGTTATTTTTCTTCTTACATCAAACCAAACTGAAACTATTTACAAAAAACATTTTTGTTGGAGAATGCAACGAACTGTAGTTTGAAATATACATCAATCACTTATTTCTGATGTTGATGTGATCAGTCTTCCATAATAACATTATGTGTGAAATAGATGCCAAAAACAGCTAACGGTATTGCAGGTTTAAATGCTACAGCTTATGACGTCTTGTGAACTGGTCCTAAGTTTTTAGAATTTGGGAACAACAATCTGACAAGGATAGACTAATTTAGAATTTCTGAGAAGTGACAAAACTTCTAAAGTTGAACTTCTTGAACTCCTAAGATTTGCTGGGTCAGTGGAAAGCTATTTCATCTTGAAAATGTTATGTTTAAAAGCAGTCGTAAATGTCAGTGCTTAAAAAAAAAAAAAAAAGTCTGTATTCTCACTGTTGGGGAAACTGGACTCTCATGTCCTTCACCTTAGGTTAGCTGCCGTCTAGAACCTTATTGTGTATGATTTTTCATTAAAATACCCTTGAGCCATGAAACTGTTGGAAATCTGTACATTGCTTTTCACTTTGATAGAATACTTAAAGAATAATGGCATAATTTTATTGTATATGATTTATTAATATAAATGAGACTTTGCTGTTATAGGGCTAACATCTATTATTAGTCATCTACCAGTCCACATATATATATTTTTTTAGCAGATTTACTCAAACATCAACAGTTTAAAGCAGAATAGTTTTTTGCTCTGGTTTGTTGATTGAGAGTCATAGGACCTTTTCACTGTATGATTTGTCTTGTACTTTAAACATTTTAATTCCTATTTCTAGAGTTATTTGGTGAAGAGTCATGGAACCTTACTCTGTATGATTTATCAAAATTTGAATTTCCTTTTGCTGTGGTTATTTGGTGAAGACTCACTGAGTTGTAATCTGTATAATTTAGTAAATTTGAATTTCCTTTTGTTGTGGTTATTTGATGAAGACTCACTGAGCTGTAATCTGTATGATTTATCAAATGATTAATTTTTTCCTTCAAGGGTTACTGGATGGAGAGCTGTGGGATCTCCTGTCATGGCACCAGCAGCTTGCTGGAACCAAGTTTGTAGTGAAGGACCTGTCCAATCTTGAAGTGCCCACTGAGAAGCGGTTGCCTCCAATCCGATTTTCCTATCTGAAACGGTCCATCCAGGGATTTCTAAACCCAACAGGCAGCTGGTAAGTCGTGTTATCCAGATAGTAGTTGGGATAAAAACAAAAAGTCCAATGTAAGATATTGTTGGCAATTAATATGTAAAAGATTTATAGCAAACAGAGCAGTCAAATTTAATTTTTCTTAAACAAACACATTGAAAAAGGGCAGCTGATATATGAGAAGTCATGCTATATATGTGCTGTCATGCTGCCAAAGTGGTGACAATTTTTTTTTTTTAATTGCCCTATTTAGGTCAAGCATTGCAAACCACATGTTCGATTCCAAATATAGTTGGAGTTAAAAAAGTTTCCTCTGACTCTATCTTAATTCTGAGCTGTCCACACCATCACCTACCTATCTCAACTTCTTCCATGGATGCAATATTTCAGTGTATTTCCATGCACCCACCTGGCATCCTTGTCCTCTGCTGCTAATAAAGCTGGTCTGACCCACAGCACTAACTAACGACCGCCGGTAGTAGAGGGTGTATAGGTGGTTACAAGTGCATCTTAATGCCAGAGGTAATTACTGAGCACTCTCTGAAGTGGTCAGACTAAACCCACAGCTAAAGCTGATGGGAAATGACAGGTGTGTAGCACGGATAGCCACAGGAGACAAGCACCTGTCACAATTGGAGAGATAAGGACTGGGAAATGGAGATGGACAGCAGAAGAAGTTGAAAGATAGGAGGAGTTGCCAGATCGAGAGGAAATGAGATGGAATTCAAAGGAAAGAAAGGAAAAGGGGCAGTGGGATTAAAAAAAGATATATATCCTTGACCTTAAAAATAAATCAGACTGTTGGAACCATTATACATAGAGATTATTATACGAGCTTGTGTGTTGTACTGATTTTATGAAACGAGTGTATTGCCTGAGCGAGAGCTAGGGTAATAAATGAATCCTGACACGAGTTTCGTAAAATCAGTATGACTCACACACGAGTGTAATAATTTCATTATTATCCATTATTATTATTATTGTTTTCTTTATGAATAACAAGATCCAACTGAAAATGTTTTAGCCACAACTAGAAAGAGACGACGAAATGATGTCTTATTTTAAATGCACAGTCTGAACTAGGACTTGAGAAGCAACGTCATGTTATGACGTCACTTTTCAAAATTACGTCATTACACTTGTTATTACACATGTGCTTCGTATGATTATTATTAACTCGGTTATGTTGAACCATATGGATAATAAATGCTGTTTATCACGCGGTGTCAGAAGTGGGATGATAATGCTGCCATCTATTACAAGATTCAGTAACTTTGACAATGGTAACAAACCAGATTGTTGACGCCATTATGCATGTTGGTTATCACAATTTCTGTTTGTTATTCAGGAACCCGCAGCTGAGTCTGGCACACAAGGAAATAGTGACTGCCATCAGACAGCGCTACTTTAAGGGTTTGGCAGCAGACACTGAGGTCTCACTACACAAGCTGCTGGCTGGCTATTGGTACAGGCTGGCCGATCCTAGTAACGATGGGTCCTGGAAAAGTAACTGTACACGGGCGTTCTCTGAGCTGCCGTACCATCTGGTGAGTGTTCTTTACCAGCTAGGTACTGGGTTCAAACCCTGGTACTGGCTTACACTCAGAGCAAGGTTTAATGGCTCAGTAGGGAAGTAGAAGGAAACTATACCCCAACTTTTCTCTCACTAAACATTAAGAACTAACTGCTAATCACCGTGCTGGACAGACATCCAAATTAGCTAAGAAGATTTATAAATCAATGTATTCTAGCAGTATCTTTGAAGAAAATTGACGATTGTGACATTATTTTTACATTTGCCCAATTTAAGACATTAAGTGATAATTTTCTGAGTAATTAACAATTTCAAGGGTTGTACAATCTTATGACTTACAAAATTATAATATTTTAAATTTTATTTTATTTTGATCCAGATATGCTGTAGTGACTTCCGTGACCTTGAAGATGTTCTGTGTGACCTTCGATTTATTCATGCCAAATGCCAGCTTGGTCTCATGCCACAGCTTATGGAGGATTTCACACCAAAAGGTATTTAGTTTGTGTGCTAGCAGAAACAGTAATGTATTTAATTGGTGTACACTATGAAATCTGTGTCTTTTATTGCCAGTTTTCAGTAAAACATTGCAGAATTGATCCTTTTGCAGACACATTGAGTTGTTACTCATTCCATCCTGTAGACATTTGACTAGTTGTGGCCAAGAATATTGTGTAACTTATTTGGTGACAGTGGAATTCTAAAGAGTGGTTGACAGCTTATATCACCGATTAAATAATGTGCTGGGGTGCTGTTAACACTGACTTAAAGCACATTAATTAATCGGCTGTTGGATGTCAAACATTTGATAATTCTGACATACAAAGTCTTCAGGCAAGTGTTCAGCTGACTCAGCTAGATTCCACCCCTGTTAACACTTTAACTGCTGAATTTTAAATAAAGAATAACTAGTTAATGACGTTGGATATTTTATCCTGTGAAGGTAAGAATGGGAAATTTCTCATTCGGCCTGAACAGGATAAAGCAGATATCCGACGTCATTAACTAGTTATTATCTTTATCTTGCAGACCATAAACATTATTGGGGAAAGCTATTATTTCTGTTATTTCAACCACGTTATATCATGACCTGGAGGTCAAATGAGCAATTTTGTAATGTAAGCTATGCCTGTGACGTCACATGAGTGACGTCAAAAGTCATATCCTGCTAGTATCTGTCATCATATTCTGTCAATAGAAACTGTGGTTGCAGGATAAAATTCATGTCTTATACCACCCAAACCTGCCAAACCCAAGAATATAGGCACGCAAAACTACAGCTTATAAATCTCTACCATTCAAATTTTATCAAAAGAGTGACTGTTAAGTTATCCATAATTCAGTTTGTACAGTACAGTAGCAGAACCTAGCCTCAAATAACTGGGCAGTGGAATAAAGGAATCCAGACACACTAATACAAGTAGACAAAAAGACACTAAGTAAACCAAAATTGCATTGTTTTTTCTTCACCGATCCATGCTGGTTATTGCCTGAGTTGTGTGCTCTTTTCTAAAACAAATGTATACAGTCGTAACCGGCCTTGGTGGTGTTGTGGTTAAGCCATCAGACATAAGGCTGGTAGGTACAGGGTTCACAGCCCAGTACCGGCTACCACCCAGAGCAAGTTTTAATGACTCAATGGGTAGGTGTAAGACCATTAAACCCTCTTCTCTCTCACTAACCACCAACCACTAACAACTAACCCACTGTCCTGGACAGACAGCCCAGATAGCTGAACCTTAATTGGATATAAGGACAAAAATAAGTTGAAATAAAAAAAAATACACTCGTAAATGGTGGACACGGTTTTAAATCAACATTACTTTGTTTGCATTAAAATCCACATAGCTTAATGGGGGCGAGACGTAGCTCAGTGGTACAGCGCTCGCCTGATGCATGATTGATCGAGGATCAGTTCCCATTGGTGGACCCAATGAGCTATTTCTCTTTGCAGCCAGTGCTACGCAACTGGTGTAACAAAGGCCGTGGTATGTACTATCCTGTCTGTGGAATGGTGCATATAACAGATCCCCTGCTGTTAATTGAAAAGAGTAGCCCATGAAGTGGTGACAGCGGCTTTCCTCTCTCTATATCTGTGTGGGCCGTAACCATATGTCCGACGTCATATAACCGTAAATAAAACGTGTTGAGTGTGTCATTAAATAAAAAACATTTACTTCATAATGATTAATATCTGGTGGGATGAAAATTCTGTAATTAAATTTGTAACACATACTGGTATATCACAATGTAGTTTAAATAATGTCAGCCTCTTTTATCATTTTAGCAACCAACAACAGATTTCTGGAAAAGGAACAGTCAAGATTTTTTGCTTTACCACGAATACAACAGTACAAATCGTTTGTGTCCAGAAACCTTCACATATTGACCAGGTATACTCACCATCATGATGGTTTTGTGTTTGATTAAATTTAAGGCAAATATACACTGTATTCTCATGTCATCTTACAGGCATTAGTTAACCTTTTCAGAAATTTATCTCATTTAATATTAATCAGTGGTGGGAATTCTCCTCGAATCAGCTGTTTTCCTCTCATGGAACATTGTTTCTCCTCACATTTTAATTGTTCTTTCCTCAAAAATGTGTCAGATGGCACATATTTTAACCTAACATTTCAAGAATTTCCGGGACCCCTCTAGATTTCCTCTTTTTTTTCACAGTTCACCAATTCCCACCCCTGATTAATTCAACAAAACAAAACAAACATAACTGCAGCTTTACCAAAATTTAAAGTCTAGCATGTGATGTACCCGTTGTAACACATTTGAACAACCCCTGCAGTTGCCCACGGCAATCAACAATGCCGTGGAGATTTTAATTCTCTACGGCACGTTTTTGCCTTCGATATTCAGGTGGGTTTTGTTTTCAGTGGCATGTTTTTTGCTGTGGACATTTTCTTAATTGCAGGGGTTGTTTGAATCTGTCACTATCTGAATGTTGTCACTTGGCATATCCCTACAATAATAAAAAATATAATGCTTGAAACTTTCAAATAATATTAGTATTAATTTTTTATTTGTAATTTTAAAAATTGTACCATTTACAAAAAAATGCATCTGAAGTGAAATTACGGTAAATTCAAGGCTAACTCTACTAAATGCCAATTACAAATTTTAAAAACAATTGGCTAATTTTATTTTAATTTGTTGAAACAATTTCATGTAAATGATTACTGTTTTGTTGGAAAAGAACCACATTTTTTTGCCTTTTGACACATTTAATAAATAATTTGGTGCAATTTTCTGCTCACGCAGAGCTAGCTTAGCATAAAACATACAGTATATATTGTGTACTAAGTCATAATGAAAGTGCTATCTCATGGTCCATTCCTTGACGTGGTCAGGTAGCTTGCATGTCTCGATGACTCGGAGAGCTATGCCAGCTGCAGCATCAGATCCTGGTAGGGTCACCCAAGCTGGACTGGTCAAAGGTTAGAGACTAGACTAATATGGACTGGACAGACAGAGGACGTGAGTCAAGAAAGACAACTGTTTAGGAGAAGCAGGAGAAGGAAAACTCCAAACTGAAACCAACTCCACTGAAGTCAGAGTACAGAAGCTATTAGCGTGGAAACCAAAAGGAAATGTCTGTACATGCACCAAGCTCTGTGATGATGACCATCATCATAATGAATGTGCCACAATGTTTTATTGTCGATTTTAAATTGTATGTAAATTATTAACCATCTGTTACATCATTTGTTTTGCTGCTTGCACCTTGGCCTCTTGAAGATAAATTTCCATTGAATATTTCTGTAATTTCAGCCACCCTGCACTTACGTGGCAGCAAGCAATGAATGATCCCCCGGACACCTTCCCATCGCGTGATGTGGAGTCTCTTCACAGAAGTGGACATCTGTCGGACAACATGTTGTACATGGAGTGGACGAATAAACCCACCAGTACTGACCCCTGCTACCTCACCATCAGCAGTCTCCCGCAGGTGAGCCGTTGGTTTCAAAATCTCTTTCAAAATTCAGCTATTGACATTTTCAAAATCGGTTTCAAAATTCAGTCAGTGCCTTTTTCAAAGGTTTTTTTTTCAAAATTCTGTTGTTGCCATTTTTAAGATCTGTTTCAAAATTCAGTCTTTATCATTTTCAAGATCTGTTTGAATATTCAGCTGTTATCATTTTCAAAATTCAGTCATTGCTTAGATTTGAATCATCAGAATTATTGGAAATTATCTTTTATTATCATTTTTAAATAATTTGGTATAAATATGAATTTTTAATACATTGTGTTCAGAATTAGTATTTTTTGTTAAAACAGGTAATGTGTTTATTACGATAGATGTAATATTATATCTAACATATACTGGGTTAACAATAATATCTTGATTTGGAGTAAAGTGATACATCCATTAGGAAGTGATATGTAGGTCATTGGATTTGAACTTATAGTTTGTGAAGTTCAGTCTCTTAAAACAGTTTTTCTAGGATACATTATTTGAAACACAATTATTAATTAATAAATAGGATATTAAACTTTTAAAGATTTCATATCCAGTTTATTCACCAGGCTAAAATTTAATATCTAGTTTATATTCCTCATGAAATAATTTCCGTTGGAAGCTTGTTTAATTTCCTATAATAATATTATATGTTATATTTGAAGAATGAAATAGAAAAAGTCCTATGATATTTCATTTCATGTTTGTGTTTGATATTAAAGCAGCATGTTACTATACGAAAGTGTTTTGTTTTAAGCCATCAACATGTGTTGCCATATCCCCAGAGAGTCGGTATCTGGCTGCTGGCGGGCTCGACGGTTTGGTCAGATTATATGACATGGCCACTGCTAAGGTATTTCTCAGTTTTATTTACAATCAATTAATCATCACCATCGTCATCATCATCATCATTATCATCATCATCATTATTTTCATCATTATTATCTTCATCATTATCATCATCATTATCTTCATCATCATTATCATCATTATCTTTATCATCATTATCTTCATCATCATTATCATCATCATTATCATCATTATCATCATCATTATCTTCATCATTATCATCATCATTATCTTCATCATCATTATCATCATCATTATCTTCATCATCATTATCATCATTATCTTCATCATCATTATCATCATCATCATCATTATTATCTTCATCATCATTATCTTCATCATCGTGTTTAGAAATAAACCTTATTGAATTTGTGCCAATTTGGGGTGAGACATAGCCCAGTGGTAAAGGGCTCAGTCGATGTGCGATTGGTCTGGGATCGATCCCCGTCCGTGGACCCATTGGGCCATTTCTCGTTCCAGCCAGTGCACCACGACTGGTATCTCAAAGGCCGTGGTATGTACTATCCTGTCTGTGGGATGGTTCATATAAAAGATCCCTTGTTGCTAATCGAAAAGAGTAAGTAGCCCATGAAGTGGTGACAGCGGGTTTCCTCTCTCAATATCTGTGTGGTCCTCAACCATATGTCTGATGCCATATAACCGTAAATAAAATGTGTTGAGTGGTGCGTTGTTAAATAAAACATTTCTTTCTTTCTTTTTTTTGTGCCAATTTAGAACGCATCAATTGATCATGGAGGTATTATTAAGCATTGCATTGTCTACAAATATTTTGAAACATTGGGGTTCTGAAGTGCCAGAAAATTTTGTCAGCAAATATAAAAGTCAGAAATACATTTCAGATCACTAGAATGTGACAAATGAATCTTTCAAGCAAAAAACTAAGTTTTAGACAAGAATAACATGCAATATTATTAGAAGAAGTTTCTTTTGTTTAACGACACCAATAGAGCACATTGATTTATTAATTATGGCTATTGGATGTCAAACATTTCATAATTTTGACATTTAGTCTTAGAGTTAGTAGCAAGGGATCTTTTATATGCACCACCCCACAGACAAGATGGCACATACCACAGACTTTGATATACCAGTGTACAGTGGAATGAGAAATAGATATTATTAGATGACCAAATACTATTAATATGCAGACCTCGCCATAATATTTTTTAGAGAAATGATTAATTGCGACCCTAACTTAGAAAGAAAGAAATGTTTTATTTAACGACACACTCAACACATTTACGGTTATATGGCGTCAGACATATGGTTAAGGACCACACAGATTTTGAGAGGAAACCTGCTGTTGCCACATAGGCTACTCTTTTACGACAGGCAGCAAGGGATCTTTTATTTGCGCTTCCTACAGGCAGGATAGCACAAACCATGGCCTTTGTTGAACCAGTTATGGATCACTGGTCAGTGCAAGTGGTTTACACCTACCCATTGAGCCTTGTGGAGCACTCACTCAGGGTTTGGAGTTGGTATCTGAATTAAAAACCCCATGCCTCGACTGGGATCCGAACCCAGTACCTACCAGCCTGTAGACCGATGGCTAACCACGACGCCACCGAGGCCGGTCTCCCCCTAACTTAGATTATGGGGATCCATTTAAGATATTACCATATTGAGCATTGATATTTATTTTATTGTAGTACCAGTGTTCGAGATTAACGGTATCCCGATATCCCGGAGATACCAGAATTTAATTTTGGATACCTTCAATAACCCAGTATCCCACCGGAATACCAAATAATGTTGTTGATTTTTTTAATCCTGCGTTTTTATTTTTCTCTGAAACAATGAAAGTTGTCATTTACTGGTGAAGTTAAGTAACAGTGTCGTTCACATTTGTTACGATGTTATTTATGAATTTCATTTAAGTGGGTTACTAAATTCTCAAGTGGGATACCAGATTTTGAAATGTTATTATCCAACTGGGATACTGCCCAAAAATTTTAATCTCGAACACTGAGTACTATTTAAAAAAAACAAAAAAACATCCTATTAAGGGGAGTTAAAAATTATTCTCCATGAACTAGCTTCAGGGGAGTGATGTTAAGCCAAAATGATCTGGATATGATGATTCTTTTACATTTTGCTTAATAAAATTAATTTTAAACATAAATACTAGTTAATGTTATTAGAGGACCATGCACTGGTATCGTTAATATGATGATAATTTTTATATTCCAGTTGGTAAAGACATTCCGTGGTCATGCGGACAGTGTGACTGATGTGTGTTTTGCCGGAAAGGGAACTCTGTGCAGTGCTTCAGTAGATAAAACTCTCAGCTTGTGGAACGTTGAAGATGGACACAGGTGCAAAAAACTATATTTTCAAACATTGTGCTTATGAGTGGAATGAATGAAATATTTTAAAATGCTGAGTGCATATAAACAAGATAAAGTATCTCAAATGAAGACGATTTATAGCCTACCTGCAATTTCTTTCATTTAATGCTCATTAATAAATACAGGCATGACAGTCTTCCGCGGATCTGCAGAAATCCGCAGATTTGAAAGCCATTTAGGTCGTTTCTGTGAATCGTCCAAATCTGAGGAATTTTTGGGGGAGGGGGGGGTTAGGTACCTTTATTTTGTCACTCAGATAGTCTAAATACATTTTTCTCAATATTTCTAATCTGCTTTCGTGGCGTGTTGGATTACTTCATGCTTTAGACATCGCCCCTTACGGCCTTTGGTCGTGTACTGTCCGCTTTGTGCACAATTCGCAAAGCTTTCAGCTGATTTCATCAAGTGTCATTGTCATGCCTGTAAATAGCTCTTCTCAAAGTTGATGAAATGGGTGTCTAAGTAGTAGTGTTGGGTTTTCCACACCGAAGACACGGGTGTAGGAAGGTTCCGATAAGTGGGGGGACACACACACACACACACACACACACTATATATATATATATATATATATATATATATATATATATATATATATATATATATATATATATATATATATATATATATATATATATATATATATATATATATATATATATATAAATACATGTATAAATATATAAAAACCATCGCTGCTGCTAAAAACCAACATCACTGCTGGCCCCCTCACCCCACCCCCATTTGCTATGCCAGTGTAAGATTAAATTCATTGAGAATCATGCACATGATTGCACACATGCCCAGCAAAAACGAAAGTGATATTAGATGAATTAAATACAGTGGAATCTGTCTAAACCAGATTTCTGTGTAAACTGGCACAATTTTAAAGTCCTGTCCAGCTACCGTTAATTTATTAGGAACACAACTCTGCCTTCGTCAGATGCTGTCTATTCTGGACTTCAGATGCAAATTCAAGAACAAAAAACGGTTTGTGTAGTATTTAGTTCTGTCTACATCGCCACGCGATCTTACGTCTACTGTCTGCCAGTGGTTACCTTTTAAACAATGACATCATTTCCCTAGTAATTAGAACATCAAAGTGTTATGAAATAATAGCGCCTCTTTGAAGGTGTCATAAACAATGAACCACACCTGTTGTACATAAGTGGTGTAGGTAGTAAGATAAATCAGATTATTATATGTATGAACACATACATATGTGGCCATTCTTAATGATCAACATTTTATTAAGTATCCAAATTGTATACTGTTGAGATGGGGTTATTGCCAATATATATTTTTAAAGCAAAACAAATATGTTGCTAAAAATATCCCTTGTAAAATTATCTTTTTTATATACACTTTTAAGATGGGGAGAAGGTAGCAATAAATGTTTAACTCTTTGTACACTTGTGAAAATGTTGACTAGAAGTGTCCAACAATTAAAAGTAAAAAATATATTTTTGGAATAAACTAATAACATTCGAGTGATCATGAAGTTTGCAACTTTTGGTTTTAGAATGTAGTGGTTCACTATATTAAACATTTGACAGTATTCATGAACTACACAACCAACATTTAAATCAATTGCATAACCAATACACAAACAAAACAGATTCATGTGAAATATTGTTCCCTATTTTATCTGATTTCATCTTTTTGTGTATAAAATAATTTTCACAAAATAGATTGGGTATGATTTGAAATGCTAAACAAATTATGTTTACTTTGGTATGGTATAGGGATTTCAGATTTTGAAATATCATTTCTGCTTTTTTTTAAATCTGTGTCTTACATGCCTGATAATTTGTATTTCAGGATTGCTGTTTTGAAGAGTCACCAACGTCGTGTTAACTCCTGCGCCTCTGACTTGACAGGAAAGCTGGTCGCCTCCGCAGGGTGGGATTGCCAGATCGGAATCTGGAACACAAACTCTGGGTCTGGTGTTTGTAGTCTAAATGCTGGAAGGTAATTTATTCCAACAGTGTAAAAATGTCTTCCATCAAACAGCATTTCATTTTACTGTCTTCCATCAAACAGCATTTCATTTTACTGTCTTCCATCAAACAGCATTTCATTTTACTGTCTTTCATCAAACACCATTTCATTTTACTGTCTTTCATCAAACAGCATTTCATTTTACTGTCTTCCATCAAACAGCATTTCATTTTACTGTCTTCCATCAAACAGCATTTTATTTTACTGTCTTCCATCAAACATCATTTCATTTTACTGTCTTCCATCAAACACCATTTCAGTTTACTGTCTTCCATCAAACACTATATAATTTTACTGTCTTTCATCAAACACCATTTAATTTTACTGTCTTCCATCAAACACCATTTAATTTTAGTCTTTCATCAAATACCATTTAATTTTACTGTCTTTCATCAAACAGCATTTAATTTTACTGTCTTCCATCAAACAACATTTCATTTTTCTGTCTTCCATCAAACACCATTTCATTTTACTGTTCCATCAAACACCATTTCATTTTACTGTCTTCCATCAAACAGCATTTCATTTTACTGTCTTCCATGAAACAGCATTTCATTTTACTGTCTTCCATCAAACACCATTTAATTTTACTGTCTTCCATCGAACACCATTTAATTTTACTGTCTTCCATCAAATATCATTTCATTTTACTGTCTTCCATCAAACACCATTTCATTTTACTGTCTTCCATCAAACACCATTTCATTTTACTGTCTACCATCAAACACCATTTCATTTTACTGTCTTCCATCAAACAGCATTTCATTTTACTGTCTTCCATCAAACAGCATTTCATTTTACTGTCTTCCATCAAACACCATTTAATTTTACTATCTTCCATCAAACACCATTTCATTTTACTGTTTTCAGTAAAACACCATTTCAATGTACTGTCTTTCATCAAACACCATTTCATTTTGCTGTGCCAGGATGTAGCTTAGTGTTAGAGCACTTGTCTGAGTTATGATGGGTCACATGACTAATCACCCTTGATTGTCTCAGCTATTTCACTTTCCCAACCAGTAACCGATGACAGGTGTGTCAAAGGTCATGGTATGCAGTGTCCTGTTTATTGGAAAATGTGTATAAAAACATTTGTTTGATACCCAATAGCCAATGTATTTTGTGTGCTGGGTTGTCGTTAAACATTCATTCATTCATTTTTGTATGTATAACAGATTCCTTGCTGCTTTTCAGAAGGACTAACCTGTGCAACCATATTGATATTTTAGACAACAAACAGCCATACTTCAAAAAGTGTCAATTTAACCAATAACTCTTTCTATTCTACTTCTGTCTTCTTTATGATAACACTGCTAATTAACCTTATTGCATACAAGCCACATTCACATGATAGCTTTGCTTTGAATTTATATTGGCATTTATATGTAAGAATTTGTATAAAATGGCACCTAGTGAATAGTATTGTTTAATTATTTAGTCCTGTTAACGCTGTGGATTTCCACCCTGATGGCCAGCTCATTGCTACAGGATGCTGGGATGCCACCATTAAGATTTGGGATATCTTCCACAAAACGAGAAAAGCTGTAAGTATCAATTTAATGTTTCATTTTATCAGTGGTAGAATCTTCATTTTATAAGCATTTCTGGATTAAAAGTGGACCAAAACAAAATTATCAGCAGTTTTATAAATTTGGTCAGAATATTTTTAGCCAAAAAGCCAAAATTGTGATAAATCTACAGAATACACTGGGTTTTTTTTAGTAGTATATTCTTGAATTAATAGTGAAATACTTTTAATTCATGAAATATAATTTAATATACCTTTGGTGATTTGGCAAACAACAGTTTAAACCCTGAATTAAATTTGTTTAGCTGAGACAAACTGAACTGAACTGAACTACACATTTTCAAAGCATATTCCCCAAGTTGCCAACAATCTTTTTGGTCAGCCTTAAATAATGAAGATGTGGTGGTGGTTTCCTAATCCAAGCAGGGCCGGATTTAGACCTGGGGGGGGGGGGGGGGGGCTCGGGGTAGGGGCCTGGGGCACTTCAGGTTTAGAGGCCCCTCAACATAGAAATTAAATTACATGACAAATAAAAAAAATTAACTAATTTTATAATTATTACATTTTTATATAAAGGAAGTCCTTAGTCTGGGTGGTTACTCGGGCAGGGGGGCCTGGGGCAATTGCTCCCTTTGCCCCCTTATAAATCCAGCACTGAATTCCAAGCAGTAGAGCCAAACCAGTCAATTTTCCATTTCAGCTTATTTTCGTGCTTATATCCAATTAAGGTTCAAGCACCCTATCCTGGGCACACTCGTTAGATATCTGTGCTGTTAGTTGTTAGTGGTTTGCGAGAAAGAAGAAGGTGTAGTAGTCTTACACCTATCTAGTGAGTCGTGAAAGCTTGCTCTGGGTGGGAGCCAATACCTACACACCTACGCTATCTGGGCTGTTAGTTGTTAGTGGTTAGTGAGAAAAAAGAGGGGTGTAGTGGTCTTACACCTACTCATTGAGTCGTTAAAACTCGCTCTAGGTGGGAGCCAATACCGGGCTGCAAACCCTGTACCTACCAGCCTTATGTCCTGTGGCTTAAGCACAACACCACCGAGGCCGGTTGTCAAATTTCCATTATAGTTGATCATTGGAACATCTATATAACAGGAAGCATCTGTGATTACCTAGCTCCACAAAAAAAAAATGTTATGGTCATTTTAGTGGCTTCCAAGCAGCACAATTCTTTATATATATACATACATACACACACACACTGATATTAATTCAAATCAAATTATCAACATTTACCACCTATAGTTGCTGATTAAGCTGCATGCCGATGTGTTGTTTAAGTAAGCCTTCCTTTCCTTGTAAACTGCAGATCCTGCGAGGTCACAGTTCTTCGGTTCGTGATGTGGCATACTCCCCATCAGGCCGCCATATTGCCTCAGCAGCTCTAGACGGGGATGTCAAGATCTGGTCCGCAGCAAATGGATCTCAGGTATATTTAACAGCATTTATATTAGATTTTATTATACAGTGAAACTCCTCTAAACCAGACACCTTAGGGACCAAGTAAAAAGTCTGGTTTTAAGAGGTATTTGGTTTAGAGAGGTTCTCTCCTGCACAGATATTTGAAAAGGAACCTTGAAAAACGTCCGGTTTTCAGGGAATTCCTGTTTATAGAGGGTCCGGTTTTGAGAGGTTTCAGTATAATTTAGTAAAGTATTACCTGGCCTGCTACTATAGTCTGTCCCACAGGAAATGCCTTTTTTCATGCTATGGAATTTACTACAAGTTATTTATTTCTGAGTTGATACTATATGACATGATTTCGGGTATGGGTAAAATGAGCTCTTAAGACAGATGGGTGATTAAACAGGTTTGATTGATGGATGCCTATCTCTGGAACGCAGAAATACATCTACTTTTCCTCTCTGTAAAGGCATCATTGATGCAGTTTTTTTAAACGTTGATTTGACACCCAAATAGCCAATGTATTTTTGTGCTGGGTTGTCATTAAACCATTCATTCATTCATTCATTCCATTCATTCATTCATTCATTCATTCATTCATTCATTCATTCATTCATTCATTCATTCATTCATTCATTCATTCATTTATTTATTCTCTACAAAGGCCACCTGCACTTAAAAGACCACCTTTAGTAAATATCTTGTGAAATGTTCATAAACATGTCTGACTATGTTATGATAATTTTAGGTTGGAAATATTCGTGGACATGCATTACCAATCAACAGACTGATATTTACTCCCACCGGAAAGGAACTGATCACTGTCAGTGATGACCACAAGGTTAAGGTATGTAGTAGTATCTTCCAAATACTTAAAAACTGTCCTCATTTCGAAAACTAATTCATTTCACTTCAGGAGTCAGTGTCTCTTTCTAACAATAATTCATGTTAAGCACAAACATTGATTATGTCAAATTGAAATGTTTTGATGCCAAATTATTAAATTTTGAGTAATGTCAAATTATTAAATTTTGAGTAATGCCAAATGTTTTAATTTGAGTAATGCCAGAAGTATTTGAATTCAAATAATACCAAACTATTTTTTAAGGATTGTCTGTTATTTCTTTTACGTTCATCGGTGTATGAAAAAAAAAATCATCTGGAAACTGTGTGAATCGGCAAAGCTGTTCTCACATAAGTTTGCAAATGATTTTTTTGTTTATACCCAGATGAACGTAAAAGAAATAACAGACAATATTTATAATTAAATTAGAATCATGTGCTAAGAATAACACTAAAAATTCATACTTTATTTTGAATTATTTTTTGTCCATAAACAATAACGCTCACTAAGACAACTTGCCCATATAAAATTATGTCATCAGATATGACGTTCCCTGACGACGTAATATTTTCGTTCATTGAGAAATAATTAAATTTCCTTTATGTCTATACACTTTACGGCAATCTGATTGGTCCAGAGGTGCTTACTTTTTTTCGTTCATATCTCGATGAACCAAAAACATTTAAGCCACGCCTACTCCCCCCCCCCTCCCCCCACTGACTTGCACTACTTTTGTGCAACAAGCCGGATTATTCAGGCAACCATATTTATATATTTTGAAGAAAACACACGTGAAAGCAATAAAAAATGTATACGATAAATTAATGGAAAATGCTATAGCAGAGTAGACATGTAGATTCTTACACAGATTTAAAAAAACCCAACAAACTCTTCTCGAGTCATGACATGAGACTCGGTCGTTGGCCAAAGAAATCATGTAGGAAACTTCACGCCTGTAACTTACTTGTAAGCGATGTTCTACAGCTGTTGGTGAAAATTAAACGGTTCCACTGACAGCATAAATGTTAGACACGTTTCCTTAATTCACTTTCATAAAATATAAACTAAACACGAATAGGACAATTCCTTCCAATATAACTAAATGATCCGTAAAAATGCACAGCAGCTAGAGAAAATGGCATCCCTTATCAAAATTACGTCATTTACCAAATGACATCATTTACAAAAAATTACCGGATTCAAATAATAGTGAATGAACGTTTGCATTCTTACGCGACATAAGTATCAATGAAGTTTACACAAACAATACTACAGGCATATTTAAAGCTAAACAAAATAAATTCAATGATGTATTGTTAAAGTGTGCATAAAAATTTAATTATAAGATTTGACCACAATTATTTTTTGGTTCATGCAAGTATGAACCGAAAAAACGTATGACCCGCTATGTGGAGTAATAATTAAAAACCATAAATTCTTCACTCAGTGAACCAGCTTGCCTCTGAAACTGTACTCCCTTCATTTCATTTCTCTGTCAACATATATAGAGGATACTCCCCGAGTGTCTTGTGATATCATAATTTATCAGCACGAGTTGATAAAAGTATGAAATCCGAGGCTTGATGAGGATTTTTATACTTTTATCAACTCATGCTGATAAATTATGATATCAAAAGCCTTTAATGGATCTTCTTCTTCTCGTTCTTCGTTAGTCAAATCATCAGACCAGTCATTCCCACAAAGGAAGTGGTGTTCAGTAGTCTTTGATGGATGATATATAAATTTTATCTACCATTAAAACAGGTTTGGTCCGGCCACCTTGGGGTTCCACTGCATTGTTTGGGTTCGGAGAAGAACGGCCCGGTCACTTCAGTAGCTCTGTCCCCCACTGGGAAGAACGTGGCCGCAGGCTACCATGATGGACACACACGCATCTTTGATGTTAACACAGGTGAGTGGACCTCACAAAATGTCACATAACGGTGATACTAGCATGTTTGTTATTGTTAACATATACTATAAAATGCTTAAAACATCGGTAGATATCTTTACTCGGCTCATGATGGTGTCCAAACAATGTCAAGGACGAGATGGTTGTATATAAAGTCATGAATCAAGAATATTAATCATTTAGCGGAACAGGATTAGAGACATATTAAAACACATGGCAAGCTAAAACATTTCTGAATTTCAGATACATGGGCTCTTTTAAAGCTACTGACACTAGTTTATTTTTAGGTACATACCTTTCGAGTTACTACAACCATCAGGACGATTAGAAACACATTGAAGGAAGGAAGGATATGATTTATTTAACAATGCATGCAACACCAGGGCCGTACCCTCCGGGGGGGGGGCAGGGGGGCAGCTGCCCCCCCTGAGAATCTTGTCCTTTTTTTATTATATATATCTCCAGTAATAGCATAGAAATGTTTAATCTTTATAGTATGTTAAAAATTATTTATAAAATTTAGTGCCCCCCCATGGATTTTGGTCAGGGTACGGCCCTGAACACATTTTATTTACGGTTATGTGGCGTCAGACGTATGGTTAAGGACCACACAGATATTGAGAGAGGAAACCTGCTGTTGCCACTTCATGTGCTACTCTTTTTGATTAGGAGCAAGGGATATTTTATATGCACCATCCCACAGACAGGATGGTACATACCACGGCCATTGTTACACCAGTTGTGGAACACTGGCTGGAACGAGAAATAGCCCAATGGTGCCGTCTGAGACCGACACCGCATCAAATGAACGCTTTATCACTGGAATACGTCCAGCCCCAGAAACACATTGAATGTGCCATTGTGATAATTGATAATTTAGGCAAAAAACTGTAAATAACGAGTATGTTAATGGTGAAAAAAAAAGCTGTAATAGCCGAAAATATTATGACACTTTGTAAAAACTAAAAAAACGACACCACTAGAGCACATTGATTTTTGTAAAAACTAGGGCCGGCAGCTTTTACTTCAGTTTATTTTAAATATCATGGTAACTGTTGTTATTCAAATGGCTACCTTTTTATGAGTATTTCTACACTTCATACGAGCATTAAACTGGCCGTTAAGTCAGGCGCGTAGGACGGATTTTCAAAGTGGGGGGGGGGGGCTAATTTTTCTAGTTGTATAAAATGTGTTGTGTGAAATTGCGAGCACCGCAGGCGCGAAGCCCTAAAACCCCATAAGGAAAATTTTAAAATATTGACCCCCTTTATAGCGATTCTGGCGTGTTTTCGGCTTATTACCTGAAGGGAGGGTCAACTCAAACAAGAGCCTTATGTGTTGAAAAGATGCATACCCGGACCACCAACACATACTGACATTTTAACAAATGAAAAACGCGTAATTTTAGAGTTAATAAAAAAAACATGATTATTCCTGCTAACTGGGGGCAGCCATTTTGTTTTGTTTTTCTGACGTCCGGTGGTATAACTTGGGGCGAAGTGACGTCAGTTCCGTCCATCTCCTCTATGCACAGTGTAAACAAACACTCTAATTTACGACAAGACACTTCGCTTTCATCAATCTGACTTATAAAATAGCAGAAATGACTTGATAGTATAATAAACTAAAACCCCATAAGGAACATTTTAAAATATTAACCCCCTTTATAGCGATTCTGGCATGTTTTCGGCTTATTACCTGAGACATTTAAAGTCCCGAAATAAAAACTGCCGAACAAAAAAGGGGGGGTGGGGGCTCAACTTTCCTACATAAAATGTTTAAGTGTTTTATCAAAACATGCATGTTGTTCCACAAAATATGCACTTATAATAATTTATAAAAAACATTTTAAGGCAAATTACAAAACGGAGTCCTCGAGAATCTAGGTTAACAGACAACATTTTAGGAAAATGAATATAACAATTATAATGTCTTGCAATTGTGTTATAAGTTGAGCAAATGAATGGTTGTAATGGTAAAATTGTTTGGTTAAAAAATATAAACTGCATTCTGAATTTTAATAAAGATATAAACAGACATCCAAAAACATATTTATGTCAAAACATATAAGGAATATATATTTTTAGCAAGTATCTGTAAAGATAGTTTTACCAGCAGACGCCGTGACAGTCATGTGACTTCAATAACCAGATACCAGTATAGCTGAGAACAGACAGAAATATTTTTTAAAATTAAGTTTTCTTTCAAATTACAGTCTTTGAAAATTATAGAAAAAAGGTACTAAGAAATATGCCATGTTTATAAGTGGGTAAAGTTCAATCTTGTTTTCTTTGCTCGTTTAAACTTTATTTTTACAAACATTTCTGTGAATATGACAGACATTTGTTTACTTTCCCAATGCAAAAGACAAATATTCAAATGTACGAACAGTAGCTCACAAACAATGCAACAACCGAAACAGGGCAACGGACGATATATGTTTTCTCCAACATTTCAACATTTAGTTGATGAAACATTGAGATTTTAAACTTGTGGTTTTAAACAGAGACTTTACTTTTATTTGAAATATTTAAACATTTAGAATAGATAGATAATTCTTTAAATTTGATTTACAACTTAAGTCACATCTTGGAACATTTTGTTTTCAAACTTTTGATGAGCTACAATTGCAGATAATTGTATTTCAGGGCTAATGTTGGTTGAAGTAAAACATAACAGTGCCCGCATTCAAGCCATGACGTATTGTTGCCATGGAGACTACATACTCACCGGATCAGATGACTGCAGTGTCTTGGTATGTGACAGGTTTTAAAAAATATTTACTCCTTCATATGATTTATGATGTTGGTGGGAAACAAGGCAGGAGGTAGCTCAGTGGTGGAGAGCTCGCTTGATTGATGGATTTCAACTTATTTTTGTGCTTATATCCAATTAAGGTTTAAGCACGCTGTCCTGGGCACACAATTATGGATCACTGGTCGGTGCAAGTGGTTTACACCTACCCATTGAGCCTTGCGGAGCACTCACTCAGGGTTTGGAGTCGGTATCTGGATTAAAAATCCCATGCCTCGACTGGGATCCGAACCCAGTACCTACCAGCCTGTAGACCGATGGCTTAACCGTGTAATCAGTAGATGAACCCTTTGTTTGGTTGATGGGACGGGACATAGCCCAGTGGTAAACCGCTCGCCTGATGTGAACTCAGTCTAGAATCCATCCCCATTGATGGGCCCATTGGGCTTCTTTTTTTTCATTTTTTTTGTTCCAGCCAGTGCACCATGACTGATATATCAAAGGATGTGGTATGTGCTATCCTGTCTGTGGGATGGTGCCTACAAAAGATCCCGTGCTACTAGTGGAAAAATGTAGAGGGTTTCCTCGCTAAGACTATAATAATGTCGAAATTACCAAATGTTTGGCATCCAGTAGCTGATAATTAAAGAAACAAAACAAACTTTAGCCTCTAAGCATTAAGTATTTGGTTAAACCATTTAATCTTTATTCAAAACCAAATTCAGGGAACCCATTGTATTTTTGCATAACCTGTCATTACCATGCAAATGACATCCTAAATTTAATATGTGATCGAAAAGTGGGTGGCATAAAACGTTTGCAAGTGATACACGAATGAAACAATCGGTCTTGCTAATTTTGTTTAGGCCTGTCTAACCAGTGCCACTCACTGGTACACCAAAGTTTGTGATATCTACAGTTAAAACCCTCGGAACTGCATCCTGTGTAAACCAGAATTCGTTTAAAACCTGGATGCTTTTCACATTTTAAATATTAGTACAGAAGAGAACCTCTAAACCGAATACATCTTAAAACAAGACTTTTTATTTTATCCCATGTGTGTCTGGTTTAGAGAGATTTCACTGTATTCGCCTTTCTTTGGTTAAAGTATGTATTAAACTTCTCTTGCTGCTGTTCAGTGTGAAACGCCTGTGTGGTGGTAGCATGTTTTCTCACTTGCTATTAGTTACTATGACGCAGCATTATTCGATTTATATTTGTTCCTCTTTACAGGGTGTATACTACCAAATCAAATCCCATAGACGACAATAGTAATATATGTGGGTAAAACTCCTAACTGCCGCATATCAATCAACATAAACACCACAGATATAAATACTACCACCCCTCACCCTTAAAGTGAATCAGAAACAATTCGGGGTCAAGCTGAGATAACGGCTAGTTCCACACAAAATTTTGAGTACTTTTTTTTTTTACAGATACATACATACATGTTTCAAACACAAGGCTACTTGATGAAATAAAATTGCATACATTTTTTGCCCGGATGAAACTAATTCTTTTTACAACCAACACACTCACATTTATCGCCAATCACAGGACTTCTGGTTTCAACTTCTCTATCAAAAGTTCAGTGCACCTCGAACTTCGACCCAGCTGGAAGTTATTTGGTTTAATGCTACCTATAGTCTGTGTCACATAAAACTACACTGGAGAAATGATCACAGCTTTAGACTGCACCAAAGTCAAGGTGATAGACAATGTGCCAAAAATACATATGCCCCAAAAACAACCACGCCCAATTTAAGTGCAAATATGTCAAACTCAAAACATTTCACTTCAAAACCATTGAAATGTTAAGCTTCAATTAAATTAAAATAATTTGAAATGCATTTCTGAATGTCCAGCTATTTATAGAAGAAGTTTGTTTTGTTTACTGACACCACTAGAGCACATTGATTTTTTTATGAATCATCGGCTATTGGATGTCAAACATATGGTCATTTTGACACATTCATAGAGAGGAAACCTGCTACATTTTTTCACTAGTGGCAAGGCATCTTTTATATGCACCATCCCACAGACAGGATAGCACATACCACGGCCTTTGATATACCAGTTGTGGTGCACTGGTTGGAACGAGATATAGCCCAATGGGCCCACCGATGGGGATTAAACCCAAACCAAATGCGCTTTAAGCGAGCGCTTTACCACTGGGCTACGTCCCACCCCTTCTATTTATAGCTAATAACATTACTGCATTAAAAAGACTTTGCTGTGCTCAGAACAGACAGAAAACATGCTGTGTCCAAAGTAGTGGGATATAGAGCCCTGAATGATCCTTCCTGATTTGTTTAGTTGGATAAATATAATTTAAAATATGATGCCAACACAGGTGACGGTTACCAGCATTCACTGACGGTGAAAATACACGAAGTTTATTAAAACTGTAGTTATTGTTTTGTGCTTGTTTTGCTCCAATAACTGATGTGGAGGGGCATTCATTATTCTGTTTGACCGGCCTCGGTGGTGCAGTGGTTAAGCCATCAGACTACAGGCTGGTAGGTACTGGGTTCGGATTCCAGTCGTGGCATAGGATTTTTAATCCAGATACTGACTCCAAACCCTGAGTGAGTGCTCTGCAAGGCTCAATGGGTAGGTGTAAACCACTTGCACTGACCAGTGTTCCATAACTGGTTCAACAAAGGCCATGGTTTGTGCTATCCTGCCTGTGGGAAGCGCAAATAAAAGATCCCTTGCTGTCTATCGTAAAAGAGTAGGCTATGTGGCGACAGTGGGTTTCCTCCAAAAAAACCAATGTCAGAATGACCATATGTTTGACGTCAATAGCCGATGATAAGATAAAAAATCAATGTGCTCTAGTGACGTCATTAAATAAAACAAACTTTACTTTCATTATTCTGCTGATGGTTTACTTTTATAGTTTGTTCCCAGGGTTTAATCTGCATCCCCAAAGCGTTAGCACTTTTGACAAATTTGATCAGAAATCTATAGCCAAATTAATCTTTTAATCAGCTCAGTGAGCCAACACCAAGGAGACCCCATTTTCAAATTAGCTTTTTGGCAAATTAATAATGAAAACAATTTGCCAAATTCAACTTTAATTAAGGATTGTCTGTTATTTCTTGTATGTTCATTGGGGTATAAACAAAAAAAAATCATCCGCAAACTGTGAATCGGCGAAGCCATTCTCACATAAGTTTGCAGGTGATTTTTTTTTTTTCATACCCAGAAGAACGTAAAAGAAATAAGAGACAATACTTATAATTAAATTTGAATAATACTTGCTAATAATAACACTAAAAGTACATACTTTATTTTGAATTATTTTTGGTCCATAAACAATAACGCTCATTAAGACAACTTGCCCATATAAAATGACATCATCAGATATGACGTTCCCTGACAATGTAATTTTTTTGTTCATAGAGAAATGAACAAACTCCCGTTGCTACGTCTGGACCAATGGCATGGCGTTATATTGTAATGAATATAACAGAAATTTTATTATTTCTCATTTAACGACTAATGTCAGCTTAAAGCCTGATTTCCGTTACTTTTTCTGTTTTCAGTTGCTTCAATCCTATACTGGTGGGAAGCTTGCCAGTTTCGAGGGTCACACTAAACCTGTTCTCTGTGTCTCAGCTACGAAAGATGTGGTGGCCACGGCTGGCGAAGATTATACCTGTCTCATCTTCTCTGGACCAGAAATGGCCACCAAATACAAAAGGTCATTACTGTGGCAGACTGTTCTTTATTATTGTAAACCATTTAACATTTAGTACGCTGCTGGTGAGATATCTTTCAAGTTCTGGACCAGAAATGGCCATAAAATACAAAACATCATTACAGTGTCAAACTATTCTTTATTATTATTATTGTAAACCATTTAACCTTCAGGATATTGCTGGTGAAATATCTCGCTGGTGTTGCACAAGTTCATATGTTGTTTACTGTGTTTACTGGTACTAATTTATATTTCCCACCATTTTGCACATCCAAATAATGAAAAATAGTAACAGAATAACGGAAAGTTACTTCCATCATCAAAATGGCCAACTTACTGTTTAATTTTAAATAACTCTTATCACAATAAGGAAGGTAGGAAATGTTTTATTTAACGACGCACTCAACACATTTTATTTACAGTTATATAGTGTCAAACATATGGTTAAGTACCACACAGATATTGAGAGAGGAAATCCACTGTCACCACTTCATGGGCTACTCTTTTCGATTAGCAGCAAGGGATCTTTTATATGCACCAACCCACAGACAGGATAGTACATACCACAGCCTTTGATATGCCAGTCGTGGTGCACTGGCTGGAACGAGAAATAACATCACAATAAAGGCAGAATGTCTGTGTGATAGTCAGTTTGATGCTACATTTGACTTTTTTTAGCAACAGTATTAATATTGCTGTGGTCAGCAAGGCTCATTGATTGAGAACACTGGTAATGTATGTGTAGTAGTGTTGGTATAAAGTGCTCCTACTGGCAGTAGCTAGTGAGAATTTCCCTATTAGCTCAGTTGGTAGAGCACTGGACTCTCGTGATGAGAATCCGTGGTACAAATTCCCTCAGTCAAGGTTGATTTTTCTGTTACATATGGAGGACATCTGATAACAAACAGGCAAAAGTAAGCCTGACTTTATAAATGCTTATTGTTAAAATTAGCCTGTTATAAACCATATTTCACAGTCACTGTGTATTAGATACCAAATAGCCATAGTGTAACAGTGGCAGATCCAGAAAATCCATTTGGGGGGGTGGGGGGGTGGGAGGCAGTGACATGAGGTGGAATGCCAAGGGAACTTTGGTTGAGGTTTGGAAGTGGATCGTAAAAAAATGAAAATTAATATATAATAAAATTGTAACTATCGCAAAATTTAGGGGGAGGGGCGGACCCCTGGGCCCCCCTAGATCTGCCTCTGCTTAAAATATTCTGCTTTTTTTTCATTTCATTTTCTTTTTTGTTTTAAATTTGACACCTAATAGCCATTGGTTAAACCGCATACTGATGTGTTGTTAAATTGGCGTTCCATTTCTTGATTACACTTTAAAGGCATATTGTCAATGACCACTGACCTATTAAATAGCCCAACAAAGTATTACTTAAAATATATAAATTTGATTTGTCCCTAAATGTACTTTATTCAGTCATATACTTAGCCACCATACTCCACTTATTAATGATATTTCGTAAAAATAATTGAATTATGATCTATAATTCAAAAACTAATATTGTCAACAGTGTTGACATGGATTTCACACCGTCGTGTTTCAGTTAAGGTGATGCGATAGCTATAGATTTGGTTTCCAAATATTAATGTAATGTTAATTTATTATCCATTTTTAGAGAAATAAGGTTCTTAAATCTGTGACAGTATGTTTTTAACCGCTTTGTTTTACCATACATATAGTATTTAGAGATTTTGGTTTTGTTTCAGGTTACAGCCACAAAGAACGTTAAGTTACCACACTGGCCCCATAACGAGCTGCACATTCAACAACGACGGGACCAAGCTTGCTACTGCTAGCAGAGATTCGGTATAACTTACTGAAGTCCTATAGTTTCCTTTGTATGATGGTAGGACAGGGTGTAGGACCACTGGTAGGCTGCTCAATTCCATAGAGGCAGTGCCTTGTCTGTCCGGAAAAAAAACCCTTCATTTATAAACTTTGTTGCCAAAAACACAAGAATACTCTAAAATTCATAAATTCTGTGTTTCGTAATGTACCTTTCGTGATTAGTAGAGGGCGGGATTTAGCTCAGTGGGTTGAGTGCTCGCTTGAGGTGCTTGCTTTGCAGGATCGGATCACCTCGGTGGATCCATTCAGCTGATTTGGTTTTTTCTTGTTCCAACCAGTGCACCACAACTGGACAAAGACTGTGGTATGTGCTTTCCTGTCTGTGGGAAAGTGCATATAAATGATCCCTTGCTGCATTAGAAAAAATGTAGCGTGTTTCCTCTGATGACCATGAATCAGAATTACCAAATGTTTGACATCCAGTAGCCGATGATTAATTAATCATGTGCTCTAGTGGTGACATTAAACAAAACAAACTTCTTCTTTTTTCATGATCAGTAAAAGGATGCATTAAAAAAACGTCAAATGATTTTTTTTTATTACAGGTATTTCTTTACAGTACTCTCTTTATATATTGGCATTGAATTTGGGGATTTTTTAAATAGGATTTCACTAGAATCATAAACATGATTTAATGTAGATATTTTGGGATTCTGTCTCATAATAATCTTTCGCTTTCGACCCAAACTCTCGAAGTTTGCAGAAGTACAGATTCATGCTAAATTCACAGCTGTTTTGTCACCCATAAATCCGATTTATTGCTGATGATATAGAGAATAACTAGTTAATGACATCGGATATCTGCTTTATCCTGTGAAGGTAAGAATGGGAATTTCTCATTCGGCCTGAACAGGATAAAGCAGATATCCGATGTCATTAACTAGTTATTATCTTTATTCTACAGACTCTAAAAATTAAGGGGAAAAGCTATTATTTCTGTTATTTCAGCCACAATGTACGATGACCTACAGGTCAAATGAGAGATTTTGTAATGTAGGCTATGCATGTGACGTCACATGAGTGACTTTGCTTTATCCGTCATCATAGACTGTCAGTGGAAACGGTGGTTGCAGGATAACTCCATTTGTGTCTAAAGTACTGATTGTTTTTCAGTCTATCATCATCTGGGACATGCGTATTGTTCAGATGGATCCAGATCCGGAACCGGAGAAAGTTCTTCAAGCCTGCCACTCTGACTGGATCAACGACTGTCGGTGGTCGAACACTGGAGACTACCTGGTTAGTATTTGAACCGTACATCTACTCAGTACCATGCTGAATGTGTTACACTGTTTCTATCACCCTGACTCGCTCCAGCCAGTACACCATGACTGGTACATCAAAGGCCGTGGTATGTGCTATCCTGTCTATAGGATGGCGCATATAAAAGATCCTTTGCTGCTAATCAAAAAGAGTAGTCCATGAAGTGGCGACAACAGGTTTCCTCTCTCAATATCTGTGTGGTCCTTAACCATATGTCCGACGCCATATAACCATAAATAAAATGTGTTGAGTGTGTCGTTAAATAAACCATTTCCTTCCTATCACACTAACTGACGCCATATAACCGTAAATAAAATGTGTTGAGCGCGTCGTTAAACCATTTCCTCCTTCTTCTTCCTATCACACTGAATATAATAGGTTAACACTAGTCATTGTTTTTGTCTGGAACTTAAAAAAAATTTCATGCAAAAGTTGGACATTTTTCTTTTTGCAGAAGTGTCTTTAAACTCATTCATTCATTCATTTTTATCTAGGTTAAAAAACATAAACAGATTCTTTAATTTCTTTTCCCATTAAAATTTGTTGTTAGTTTGTTCGTTCTTTCGTTCCTTTGTTTGTTCAGAGCAGGATTTAAGTCATTCGGTTGAGTGCTCACTTGAGGTGCTTGCATTGCAGTATCAAACCACCTCAGTAGATCCATTCAACTGATTGGTTTATTTCTCATTCCAACCAGTGCACCACAACTGGTCAATGGCCGTGGTATGTGCTTTGCTGTTTCCTCTGATGACTGCCTGTCATAATTATCAAATGTTTAGATATCCATTAGCCGATGATTAATTAATCAATGTGCTCTAGTGGTGTCCTTAAACAAAACAAACTTCTTTGTGAGTTTGTTCATTCATTCATCAATCAATCAATCAATTCATCCATCCATCCATCCATCCATCCATCCATCCATCCATCCATTCATTCATTCATTCATTCATTCATTCATTCATCCATTCATCCATTTATCCACTTATTAATTTTTATCTGGGTTCAAAAATAAAAAGATTCTTTAATTTTTCATTTCTTTGTCCATTTAAAAAATGTATTTGTTTCTTCATTTATTTGTTCATCCATTAATTCATTAATTCATCCATTAATTCATTCATTCATTCATTCATTCATTCATTCGTCAATCAGTTTATCCATTCATCCACTCATTCATTTTTATCTGGGTTTAAAAATAAACAGATACTTTAATTTCTTTGTCCATTTAAAAAATTAACATACTGTTATCTTAAAAAGGGAAAAGATAAAGCTCAGTGGTAGGTAAGGTACCGTATTTACTGTCTTGCCTATTGGAAAGTACATACAAATTATCCATTGTTGCTTTTTTGGGGAAGGAGTAGCTCATGTAGTGGCTGTGGGTTTCTTCTCTCTTCTAGATGGGACGGGAAGTAGCCCAGCGGTAAAGCTCTCGCTTGATGCGCAGTCGGTTTGGGATCGATCCTTGTCGGTGGGCCCATTGGGCTATTTCTCGTCACAGCCAGTGCACCACGACTGGTATATCAAAGGCTGTGGTATGTGCTATCCTGTCTGTGGGATGGTGCATATAAAAGATCCCTTGCTGCTTATCGAAAAGAGTAACCCATGAAGTGGTGACAGCAGGTTTCCTCCCTCAATATCTGTGTGGTCCTTAACCATATGTCTGATGCCATATAACCATAAATAAAATGTGTTGAGTGCGTCGTTAAATAAAATATTTCAAATAAAATAAAGTGCAGAAATAACCATATGGTTCTGGTAGACACTGAACAGCAATGTGCAAAATGTGTTTAAACATTTCAATAAGTGATTTATATAATTTTATTTTTTTTCATCAGTGAAAAGTAAGTTTTCTTTCATACCAAATATAAATGTAAATAGAATGGAGTATGCCAAAAGTAGGTTCTATTTAAAAAATTGCTTTGGCAGATGAATTCGGCAGTAGATATTAATAACAAATAGTGAGTTATATACAGCACTGGTCCAACTACTGATTTAAATAATTTCTGTTTTATTTCTTTTCGGTTACACGTGTTTACTTTACTGTTTGTTCTTATGTGCATGACTATTGATTACTACATGATATAAATTACATATCAACTGTTGTTTGTGTTTTTCACTCTCAGGTGACTGCGTCCAATGACTTTAATCTGAAAGTCTGGGATGTCAAGACTGGTTTGGAGAAGAACAAACTTACTGGACACATGTCAGCTGTCAACAAAATAGCCTATCAGGTAAAGGAGTTATGATTATAATACTTAGCCTGACCTCAGGCTATAGTGCAATTTGCTCTTCTATAATTGGGGCTGGATGTAGCCCAGTGGTAAAGCCCTCGCTTGATGCATGGTCGGTTTGGGATTGATCCCCATCGGTGGGCCCATTGGGCTATTTCTCGTTCCAGCCATTGCACTACGACTGGTATATCAAAAGCCATGGTATGTGTTATCCTGTCTGTGGGATGGTGCATATAAAAGATAACTTGCTGCTAATCGAAAAGAGTAGGCCATGAAGTGGCGACAGCAGATTTCCTCTCTCATTATCTGTGTGGTTCTTAACCATATGTCTGACGCCATATAACCGAAAATAAAATGTGTTGAGTGTGTCGTTAAATAAAACAGTTACTTCTATAATTGGTTCATTTAAATTTTCCAGTGGCTAACTAAAATGTGGTTTCTAATACTCATTATAGTTTGAAGTCAGGATATATATTCCTATTTATTTATTCAGGATATATATATATTCCTATTTATTTATTCAGGATATATATTTCCTATTTATTTATTCAGGATATATATTTCCTGTTTATTCTTCATTTCTTATTGGGTAACAAAAATACCCAGACTTTGTTTATTTATTGTTTGGATAAACTAAACTTTATAAATCTGTTATTAGCTGTTATTACATACTAATATTGTTTTCAGTATCATTTTATATACACTCTGGTTATGAAACAAAATTGAAGTTTGATTAATTAGTCATTTGAATACCTGAACACCCCTGTCCCCATCATTTCATTTCAACTTATTTTCGTGCTTATATCCAATTAAGGTTCAAGCACGCTATCCTGGGCACACACCTCACCTGTCTGGGCTGTCTGTCCAGGACAGTGGGTTAGTGGGATAATCTAAACAATACAATTTAAGTTATGGCTGATTTCAGTTGTTAAAACAGATCTAATAGCGGAAAATACCAATGCTGTCAAGTCTCACACATTCGGTTTGAGACTCACGCATTTGAACGTCGTGTCACGCTCTCACGCCGGTACATGATTTTCTCACACATTTGAAACATTATAGCAAAAATTATACTAGTATATACATATATATGTTTTGTTGTTCATTCGATCTCAACGACTGACAAACAAGCCTGCGACTGCCGGCCGACTCGGTTAAGCATTAAAATCATATGATAGGTGTCAACGTTGTTTATTGTCAGCATGCTTATTTCCGACGCCGGTTTATTAAGATTCACAATGTCGGACTCCGACCAGACAAAATCTCACTCCTTACGAAAGTTCCAACTTGAGAGCTCTGAAATACATAGTAGTGTTTAAAAACTAGCAGGCATAAAATTTGGCATGCACGATTTTGTCGTTTGTCTGTCGGTTATGCAAAACCAATATCAACATAAACGACGGATCATTCGTGCAAAAGCTGTAATCTTTCGTCAAATTAAAAAAACAAAAAACAATTATCACTGTTTTTGGAAGAAAAAAAGCCGACATTGCCGGTGTGGGAAAGATACAATGTATCCGTTTGAAATCAGCATCGCAGTTGATACAAAGTCGGCATTGTGGTGATACACAGTCGGCACTGTCTTTAGAAGTCTTGAAAACGTTTAGTTACATAGTTGCATGTTCTCTTTGATCATTTCGCTATATGCACAAAATCATATGCTGTTCGGAAATTAAAGGGACTGTCCTGAGTTTCAGCCATAGTAAGAGGTCCGTTCACCCCCACCAACAAAATAAACATATATCCTACTTTTTCTTTATTTTTAAAACAATATCTTATCTTAAACATGTTTTAAATGTAAAACACTACACTCATAAAAGCATTCAGAATTTCCTATGACTTCATTATTACAAATTTCATTTGGCATTGGAAGAAAAATAAATTGCAGTGCATAAAATTTGGCACGAACGATATTGTTATTCGTCTGTAGGTTATGCAAAATCAATATCAACTTTAAACGACTGATCGTCTGAAAATCCAAACAAATGTGTTTGCTAATAGGCCTATCATGAATGTTTTGAAAAACTGTGTGCAGTGGGAAATCGCTGACCTAGATGTATGTCATATGTGCTAAATTGTAATCTTCTAACCAGCTTTTTCTCCATTTTTCAACGTATCCAGCTATTTCCTTCACGACCACCGTCTACTTTCATTATGAAATGCTACCTACGTTAGCACACCACAACATATTTACAATTTACGAGGTTTTAAAATGTTTAATTAATATTATATTTGTTTAAGCCTAAATTGGATTTTTTTTTTTTTTTTTTAAATGTAAATCTTCCCCATAAGAGATCAAAACAGATTTTGACAGGGGTCGATTTTCGTGGGTCATTCGGGTTAGAACAAACAAACCTAATTGTTATTTTTGCCTACTAGCTTTTACGTTGGTCTATTTTCATATTTATGATTGGAGACAATCTACAAAAACCGCTTATCTTAGATTCTCGTTTGAATATCGTTGCCTATTAACCTTTTCATTTGTATCTGAACTACTAAAGAAAATCGTTAGTATTAAAACATTAAAAACCACACAAACAACATATTATTTGTCTAAAAAATTCTAATTTTATGCCCTGACTACGGTCTGTCACTTTAATTAATAGTTATGTGATGTTATTTTCAGTATGGCTGTATAGTGTCGGCCTCCAGTGATGGGTCAGTCACTTTAATTAATGGTCATGTGATGTTATTTTCAGTATGGCTGTATAGTGTCGGCCTCCAGTGATGGGTCAGTCACTTTAATTAATGGTCATGTGATGTTGTTTTCAGTATGGCTGTATAGTGTCGGCTTCCAGTGATGGGTCAGTCACTTTAATTAACGGTCATGTGATGTTGTTTTCAGTATGGCTGTATAGTGTCAGCTTCCAGTGATGGGTTAGTCAAGGTGTGGTCTCACAAGGGAACCGAAATCACCACACTTCACGGACACACACAGCGGGTGAACTGCTGTGACATTTTGGTCAAGGTCAAAGAGGAAGAACAAGTACAAGGTGAGAGTTACATTAACCCATTTATCACATTCTGTATTCCCATTCGCCAGAATATGATGCCCGAACAGGGCTTAACCTAATCTAAAAGAACTAGGGGTGTGCACAGTAATAAGGGACTTTTCAAGCTACAACAAAAGAACTAAAAACTAACTCAGACAGTTTTTTTATTTTGGGATATACATGTACCAATGGAAATTAATTGAAAGTTATTTTTTGGGGCTGTCCTCCTATAGAGGAGACAATAGATAGAGATTCATAGAATTAATCACTATTTTGCCAAATGCTCATTTGACTCTGCATTAACCTAATCTAAAAGAACTAGGGGCGTGCACAGTAATAAGTGTTTTTATTTTGTGAAATTTTGCTCTTGCACTGTTCTAGTGGGGATATACAAAGGGAAATTAATTGAAAGTGACAAATTAATTGAGGAGACAATAGATAGAGATTCATAAAATCAATCACTATTTTGCTCTTGCACTGTTCTAGTGGGGATATACAAAGGGAAATTAATTGAAAGTGACAAATTAATTGAGGAGACAATAGATAGAGATTCATAAAATCAATCACTATTTTGCTCTTGCACGGTTCTAGTGGGATATACAAAGGGAAATTAATTGAAAGTGACAAATTAATTGAGGAGACAATAGATAGAGATTCATAAAATCAATCACTATTTTGCTCTTGCACCGTTCTAATGGGGATATACAAAGAGAAATTAATTGAAAGTGACAAATTAATTGAGGAGACAATAGATAGAGATTCATAAAATCAATCACTATTTTGCCAAAATGCCCATTTGACTCTGCATTGTGCAGAGATACGGTCTTGATCGTGGATAACAGTTTTGTCATCCAGATTAAACATTCTTTTCCTTGTTCTAATATTCTTGTGTGTCATTCCTGCAGAAGACGAACCAATGGATTGGAGTGCCATGGAAGAGGAACTCCCAGTATCCAAACCACAGACATCGAAACCTGTAGTCAAAATGGAGGAGGTCACCGTGGCAACATGCAGTGATGATGGTCTGATTAGACTGTGGCTGCCATTGCAGGTAGAACTAACCTTAACCTTATGTCGCAACTCTTTGATTCATGGTTCTTGTATTTTTTCTCTATGCTTCACTTCGTTTTTTAAACCTACGTGCCCCCCAACTTGCCTTGGTGCCCTAATTTTTGTTATTAAAACAAAGGCAACACTTGCCGTGTCCCCCAAAAATTTAAATTCGACCCCTGCACTCTGTCTCTGAAAATAGACAGAATATAGCTCAATTACCTGTAGTGGAATGATGGAATGACCAAATTCACTATTTGAAATGGAATAGACCATTTTAGTTGATTTAAAAATAGTTTTTATGTGGAAGTGGTTTTTTGCTTCAAAAGCCTACTTGAATTCCTTGACACATCTCACAAAGTAACTTTATTGCATAAAACTTTATACATTAATTAATCTGTATGTGAGAAGGTCACGTTATTTTTAGCAGATCACTGCTTGAAACTAATCAGAAACTTCAGAAAAATGGAGAAAAAAAAAACAGAATTGTTTTAATTCTTGGAATTTGCAAACATTTGGAATGTGGGTAGAACTCTTGTAGTTAAAAAAATAATAAATATATTTTGTTTTGTTGTAGGCAAACGAACTGGCAAGCCTGACAGGTCACTCTGACCGCGTGTTATCTGTCAGTTCAGATAAATCTGGTAACATTGCCAGCTGCTCTCTCGACAAGTCGATTCGGCTCTGGGCTCCTCAGCTGTCCAATGTGAAGGTCACAGGTCACCATGATGCTGAGGTCACATTTGCTGTTTCCTGTGTAGGTGGTGGCACCACTCTCACTGGAAGCAGGTATTTATATTTTATGACATTTTAAAAATCTTGCTTCTGCAGTAGTTAAGCGATGAGTTTAGACTATTTGACAAAAATTCTCATCCATAAGTGTACGAGACAAGAGGGTAGGAAGCGAACCCTCAAATTTGTGCAAAAATTATACAGATATTCAGGCAAAATGTGCTAACCAGAGACCTTTTTGCCATGTATTTTTATCATTCTACCCTCAGCATGTGTTGTAATCCATGTAAAAATGTGTAGTGATTCATTTGCCACCCTATATAGTTGTTTAGTAGTAATGCTAATATATAGAGGCTATTTCATGGGGATTTTTTAATACGATTTTTATGTGAATGAGTGATGTGTGAAAATCATATTTTCATGAATTGCGAAACAATGAGTGAAAATATGGTTTTCACACATCACAGGTTTTGCTCCAAATGTTCATATATGAAAAGATAAATAATATTATTTTCATGGGGTTTTTTCTTCTAATTTTAACAAGTTAAATACAGAGGCATAATAAAGTTTAAATTTTTATTTTATAACATTTAGTGAAATATCTTAAAATATCAGTGAAATAAAAGTGTTATCAGTCACTCAGTGACAATAACACATTTTAGAGTGAAAATGTTACTAAAGTGCCCACTGTAAGAAAGCCAGAATTATTTTGCTGCTGGCATTTTAAAAATAAAGATAAATTGCCAAAAGTTATATAATAAATAGAAAATGTCATGTTTTTTTGTAAAATATGATTTATATCTCATCTCGTGAAGTTGGCAATCATATCACACTCGTCGCGATTGCAACTCATGAGATATAATTGCAAACTTCACTCGATGAGATATAAATCATACTTGACAAAAAACATGAAATATCCTCTATGTATTATATGATTATTCTTATTTAAATTTTGCTTTGCTTACTTCCTACAGAGATGGAATAGTAAAGATTTGGTGTGCTTCTGAAGAAACCCCCGCCATCTTGGAATGTGTTTACAGTTTTAAGGTTTGGTCATTTTATACAATTTAGCAGCATACTGGGGTGAAATTAAGATGTTTATACGGAGGTGTGCAACTTTTTAAAAAGGAAACCTACAGTATTTCAATAAACACAAACATGAATTACATATAGACAGTCTTTTCCAGAAAACCACAGCCAATCTAGATATTACATTTCGCTACCGCACTAAAAACATCAGGAAATGCATGCTTGGAATTGCGAGCCATTGGGTTTTCCAAATTGTCCTTCATTGGCCCACGTGAAAGCTGTCTATCATGATTTTCAAGTTAACTTTCAACCCTGGAAATGTAGACTTTAGGGCTTTTGTCTCTTGGCATGTTATAATTTAATAACATGTAAGCAGAGCTGTCAACCGGTGGCAATTCTTAGGTATGAGTAAATTATAAGTCAGGGGCCAGGGACTGCAGGCTCTTGGTCAGGTCTAGGTCCCAAAATGGAGATACCTAAAAATCGAGCGATTGCAGGTTTTCATAATTATTCGCTTATTGTTAAACCATATAAGTCGGTCATTGGTAGTGATTGTTGGTACAGAACAGAGGGCAGGCTTCATATGCTGTATTACTACTAGTAGGTAACTACATGCAATACAGAGACCCTCAACATAATTCCATTCAGCTCCCAAATACAAATCACTATTATAAAATAGTTTAATTTTTAAAAAGCGTGAGATTGTAGTGGCGTTGTGTGAGAGCGTAATCTTTCTTACAATGTGTGAGACTCATGTCTAATGCGTCACAGTTGACAGGTATGGTGTAAGTTCTTGAAATGATGCATTGTACTACTGATGTCATCAGGATAATCATTTCAAAAAATGTTGTGTAATATGACATATTCATAAAAATGCTTCAACTTGTTAATTTTATTCAGATCTAATGTTTTGACTTTTTTTTGTGGGCTTTTTTTTGGGTCAACATATAGTATTCCAGAAATAAAATAAAACACAGACTAAAGAAGTTGGTGGGGTTACAGAAAACAAAATCTTTCTTAACCATGTCTTGAGGTTAGTAATTTGTTCAGTTCCATACCCAGGGACTGTGATTGGTGTGTAATTTAGTATGCCTACACTCAGTTTGCCTACAGTATGAAAAAGTTACATCCCCAGTTAATAGTGGGACAATCCCTATTATTTTGTTTCCCAAAACCCCTTTTTACAGGAAAAAAAACTGCATACCAGTGCATGTATTATAATTTTTATATGCACTCATTTTGCTGTTAAAGGGACACACCCTAGTTACGGCTAGTTGTTAACCATTATGGCATTGTTTTTCGCTATTAAACCCATTTTTTCACAAATAAAATTGCACTTTACTTACCGTTTATTATTTAGAATATACATTTCCATTCACCTGAAGTGTTTTTGGGTAATCCTGGTAATCCTGGTGTTTGTAATACCACAAAATGCATTTTTCGTATTTCTGAAAAACGGACGCACGTTTGAGAAAAAACCGTTGAGCAGACAAGGTCTAATCTATTTTTTGACGGGATATTTCCATTTCAATGTCACAGATGTTGGTATACCACGTGACCGTTATCATTTTGGTTCGGTTTGTTTTCTCGTGCACAGTTCACGCAATCAACATCCGATTTGTTGTTGTTCATTTGTGAGATTTTTCTTCACAGTTCGTGAACATTTTCAGTAACAATAAAGTTCAGACAAATAAGTATCTCAATACAAAACGTTACAAACCCTTAAAACCAATAATTTTGCTAAGTCCTACGATATCTGGAGAGGGGATACAACCAGGACAGAACAGTTGGAACATGTCCAGGAGAGGTGAAAAGAACGCACCCCAAGTCTGTGAAATTTGTCGTGATGTAGGCATTGTTGTGCTTCGAGCGACATCTACCGGTGACATCAGAATACAAACTTTCAAAATTATTTCAAGCAATTGGGACATGGGGATTCCCATGGTATTTATCGATATAAAACCTGCTTTTTCACTCCATTTGATAAAAACGTGATCTAAGTATGTTACAGGTTTGTAGATTAACCAAATTATAATTTATTTTCGCTGGATGGAACTAGGGTGTGCGGCTTTAATAAGATGTAGGTTGACAAAATTTAAAATTATATTTTAATGTAAACAGGCATTATGTCATAATTGATTAATAGCACAGTTGAATGTTTTCTTTGTGGTTTTAGGCTCACGAGAAGTCTGTGAACTGTGCTGCATTTGTGAATCGCCAAGGGTTGAGGTTTGTGACAGGATCTGACGAGAATGAAATAGTATCATGGGAGGTGATCAGAAAGAAAAACAGTGTGCTTGTTAAGTGAGTTACGACATTTAACTATACTTATTAGCACTAAATACATTAACATTTTACATACTCAAGCTAAAACCCCAAATGATTAGAAATTTAGTAAGTTTGGTCAGATTGAAGTTTCAGTTAACCAAACAGCAAACATAACGGTACAAATGAGACAAAATTTCCGACTTTTTTTTTTTCTTCAAATTAATAATGAAATATGTATACCAAATTCAACTTTAATTTGGATTTGGTGATTTGGTAATTGGCAATCCTGCATTATTATATCTGTTTTATTGATAAATAAATACATAAATAAATAGAATGGCTTGACATTAAGGGACATATCAGACATCTGCAACAGGTGTCCTTTTTACAGAGGTAAAAGTAAAATGTATTTATTTGAGAAATACGGCCCATATTTATATGGTACCATTCTTTATTGACAGGTGATTGTTATAAAAGGTGCCTTTTATTTTAGGTCTTTATAGAGAAGGGGCTGTTCACAATTAATATACATGCTAGACTATGTATACACAGGGGACAATATTTCAAAATCTTAAGTAACCGGAAGTCAGTTCATGTGAGTTTTACTTAGGTAACCGATTGTTCGGTTACATGAATATTGTTCTCATAATCGATGAGTTAGGCCTACCTAATCCTAAAACACTTGAACTATGGGTCTGTGCTACATTGGTGGTTCAAATGTATTTTTAAAAAATAAGCTGATTTTCACTTTCATTACTGATATATGGTACTTATAATTTTAGAATGTAGTTGTTCACCACATAACTGATTGGCGGTTCTCTTGATTTCAAAGTTGCGTAGCTGACGCACGAACAGAACAATGGTTCTCGTGAAATATTGCGCCCTGTATACTGTCATGTCATTCAAAAGAGAAAACATTCTGTTTGTTTGTTTTTCAATTACTATAATATGTATGTTTGTTTTTGAATAATCCAGAAAAGGGAAGACATTTGCAACATCCACTCCAGTGACATGTCTGGTGTGGAATGAGTTCATACCATCGAAGTCGGGTCTGATATTTTTCTCCGCTCAGTGGGATGGAAGTGTGTTGGTGTGGAACACAGATTGCAATACACCTGTCACTCAATTCCACAGGTTTGCTTTGACTAAATCTTCACTCGCGACAAGAACTGGACCCCGTTCCACAAAGCGATTTTAGCGCTAAGATCACCTTAAGTGCATATGTCAGCTGTTTAGCTTAGTAACTGGTTTAACGGGTCCATATACCACTAGGGTTTCAAACATGCCTATCCCGAGTCCGGCCTCCGATAGGATCGGGGGTCTGACTCGGGATAGGGATATGTCAGCTGTGCAGTTACGGTAATCTTGGGGCTAAGATCGCTTCATGGAGCACAGCCGTGATCATTAAAATAATGTGGTGTACGGTTGTTTTGAGGGCTTTATAGTAAACACCCAGCTCCCTCCCATTTCACTCTGTTCCTTTGTGTCATCCTTGATGTTTTTGCTTGCGTTAACTTGTTTTAAGAAGTGTTTGGCTTGCCGCCCATCCCGTTTCTTGGGATATCTTTTTGCATTTAAAAACTAGATATTTTTGATTGTTTGTCTTGCTCTAACCCATTCCTTCATGTCAGTCAGTAGATAAAAACAATAATTGTATTTCCTAACAATAGCTTGTTTCGAATTCCAGGTCTTTTTCATTTCGCGCTAGTATAGATTTAAATCCCCCTCCCTTGTATTTATTTATTTGTTTGTTTGTTTGTTTATTTGTTTTGTTTTGTTTTGTTTTGTTTTGTTTTGTTTTGTTTTGTTTTGTTTTGTTTTGTTTTGTTTTGTTTTGTTTATTTATTTATTTATTTATTTATTTATTTATTTATCATTTTATTATTATGTGTTTTAACCATTACATCTTCTTTCGTCTTCTCCTGTATTTCCCAGTCCTTTCCATTCTATACGTCATAGCAATTTGTTTTTGTTTTTTGCCAATCTTTAATTTATACAGAAACATTACAAATGCATTTATGTATCAAATTGTTATATATGACTATATAACATTATTATACCACAAATTGGATATATGTACTTGTATATAAATTATATCACTTTGATGTAAGGCCATGAATTCCAGGCTCCCCAACCTTGACATGGGCAGAAATTAACTGGGGAAAATAAAGATTAAAAACCCCCCCAAAAACCCACCCCAACAATAATTGTATTGAAAAAAAGAAGATATAAAATAGAAACAGTTGAACACACATACACACACACACACACACACACACACACACATGCACACGCACGCACACACACACACACAATTATAGAGAGAGATAGAGAGGGAGGGAGAATATAAAAAAAACCCACAGAGAGAGAGAGAGAGAGAGAGAGAGAGAGAGAGAGAGAGAGAGAGAGAGAGAGAGAGAGAGAGAGAGAGAGAGAGAGAGAGAGAGAGAGACAGACAGACAGACAGACAGGAGAGACAGACAGACAGATGGAGAGAGGGAGGTAGAGAGAGTGAGTGAGTGAGTATGAGTGAGTGAGTGAGTGAGTGCATGAGAGTGAGAGAGAGAGAGAGAGAGTGAGAGAGAGAGAGAGAGAGAGAGAGAGAGAGAGAGAGTGAGAGTGAGAGTGAGAGAGTGAGAGTGAGAGAGAGAGTGAGTGAGTGAGTGAGTGAGTGAGTGAGTGAGTGAGTGAGTGAGTGAGTGAGTGAGTGAGTGAGTGAGTGAGTGAGTGAGTGAGTGAGTGAGTGAGTGAGAGAGAGAGAGAGAGAGAGAGAGAGAGAGAGAGTGAGTGTGTAAGTAAGTGGGTGGCAGAGGGAGGGAGTGAGGGATGGTGGGAGAGACAAAGATGATTTGAAACTGTTTTCATTCTACATAGACTGTAACTGTTTTCATTCTACATAGACTGTAACTGTGTTTTTTCTTTATTGCAGACACATTACGAAGCATGGCTTTTATAAGGTGTGGGTTGTGAAGATGACTTTCAATGTCTCGGAGCCCCATCAGTTACTAACAGCAGGCACGGACGGGAAAGTCATTGTCCTGGACACCAGGAAAATCTATAATGTAAGACATCAACCACAAAGTGTAAAATATGTACAACTTCATTATAGCATGGTGCAACATGTCGCTTTGTTGTGCCCTGCTGACCTGAGGTGCTGTGGATTGTAAGATCAATCCCTTCACCTAGGGGCGGAACATAGACCAGTGGTAAAGCATTTGCTTGATGTGGCATCGGTCTAGGATCGATTCCCGTCGGTGGATCCATTGGGCTATTTCTCATTCCAGCCAGTGCTCCACAACTGGTGTAACAAAATCTGTGGTATGTACTATCCTGTCTGTGGGATGGTGCATATAAAATATCCTTTGCCGCTGATCGAAAGGAGTAGCCCATGAAATGGCAACAGCAGGTTTCCTCTCTCACTATCTGTGTTGTCCTTAACAATATGTCTGATGCCATATGAACGTAAATAAAATGTGTTAGTGTGTCGTTAAATAAAACATTTCCTTCCTTCCTTCAATGGGACCTGTTAGTTATATTTTTCTATTTCTCAACAATTTTCCCTAACTGGTTCAGTGAAACTCCTCTAAACTGAAAACTTGTGGAACCGAGTAAAAATGTCTGGTTTTAAGAGGAATCCAGTTTAGAAACATGCTAGTATGTATACTGATATTTAAAAACGGGACTGAAAAATATCCAGTTTGGATGGAATTCCAGTTTACTGAGGGTTAGGTTTCGAGGGATTTCATTCTATATCAAATTGATTAGTCTGTACACATGGAGTTAGGGGACAGAATGTCACTCTGTAGTAGAATGTTCCCGTCAGGTGTGATGGGTTATAGGTCTGATTGCCCTTGGTGGACTAGCTATTCCAACCAGTGTACATCAAAGATAACCATTATGGTATATGCAGCTTATCTGTGATAGGACCAGCCTCAGTGGCATCGTGGTTAGGCCATCGGTCTACAGGCTGGTAGGTACTGGGTTCGGATCCCAGTCGAGGCATGGGATGTTTAATCCAGATACCGACTCCAAACCCTGAGTGAGTGCTCTGCAAGGCTCAATGGGTAGGTGTAAACCACTTGCACTGACCAGTGATCCATAACTGGTTCAACAAAGGCCATGGTTTGTGCTATCCTGCCGGTGGGAAGCGCAAATAAAAGATCCCTTGCTGCCTGTCGTAAAAGAGTAGCCTATGTGGCGACAGCGGGTTTCCTCTAAAAAACAGTGTCAGAATGACCATATGTATGACGTCCAATAGCCGATGATAAGATAAAACATCAATGTGCAAATAAAACAAACTTTACAAACTTTATTTATTAGTGGTAGAGAATATAAGACTCCATCATATATGGTCATGTGGGATAGAAAAAGTACACCCGAGATGGTGAAAATTTTCACCACAGAGAGAGAGAGAGAGAGAGAGAGAGAGAGAGGGAGGGAGAGAGGGAGGGAGGGAGGGAGGGAGGGAGGGACGGAGACGGACGGACGGAGAGAGACGGAGGGAGGGAGGAGGACAGACAGGAGGAGGGAGGGAGGGACAGACAGGAGGGAGAGAGAGAGGGAGAGAGGAGAGAGAGAGAGAGAGAGAGTATGAGAGAGAGAGAGAGAGAGAGAGAGAGAGTGAGAGAGAGAGAGAGAGAGAGAGAGAGACAGACAGACAGACATGCCCATGTACCACTAAGGTTTCAGGCATGTCTGTCACGGACCATGTATCTGGATAGCCAGTGGCCTGGTCCAGGACAGAATACTAATGGACAATTTCGACTTTAAATCAAAAATGGGAATGGGACTTCAATCATTTTTAAATTTAAATTTTGAAGCACATCTTCAGATGCAATGTTTTAGTGGGTAATTCAAAACCAAGGGTGTATTTTTTCTATCCCACATAACTGCAAATGATGGAGTCTTTTTATCTCATTTATTCGGTAAATCATTATTTTACATGAATAGACAAAGATGGCTAAACAAGTAACTTTTTTATTTGACCATTTTATCATATTTATCATGTTTGTTCCATGTGTTTAATAAAATTTAACACTACTTATTAACAAGATAGCTTTTATAATGAAGGTTTTAATAACAAAATACTAATTTAAAATGTCGTCTAATGACCTCACATCACCATTTCACATTAGTATGACATCATATATTACCAACGACGTCATGTTAAACGAGTGCACGTGATATCCCATGTAGGATAGAAATTTCTCTCATCCTCAGGTATATGGAACAGAGCTATCCCATGAAAGAAAGCCATGTAAGAAATTTCTTCTATCTTACATGGGATATCACGCGCTTGCGTTTAACATGACGTCGTTGGTAATATATGACGTCATATTAATGTGAGTTGGTGACGTGAGGTCATTAGACACAATTTTAAATTAATATTTTGTTATTAAAATCGTCATTTTAAGAACTATCTTGTTAATTTGTAGTGTTAAATTTTATTTAACACATGAAACAAACACAGCAAATACGAGCTTAGCCATCTTTGTCTGTTCGTATAAGATAATGGTTTATTTACTGAATGAATGAGAGCCTCGTCCCATGGTCGAAATTTTCACCACCTCGGGTGTACTTTTTCTATCCCACATGACCGCATATGATGGAGTCTTATATTCTTACATAGCTTTATTTTATGGGTAGCTGTCTTATATATCCGAGGATGAGAGAAATTACCACTCTCTGCTTGAGCAAGACCGACTATCCTAGAGTAATCAGTAGTCAAACACATTAGGTCAAACAGTAAAAGTTTGTTTTGTTTAGAGCACATTGATGTATTAATCATTGACTATTGTGTGGTAATTTTGTAGAGGAAACATACATTATTTCATTAGCAGCAAGGGATCTTTTATAAGCACTATCCCATGAGGTGGGATGTAGCCGAGTGGTAAGGCGCTTGCTTTATGCACAGTCGGTCTGGGATCAATCCCCATCGGTGGACACATTGGGCTATTTCTTGTTCCAGCCAGTGCACTATATGACTGGTATATCAAAGGCTGTGTCTGTGGAATAGCAGGGCTCGACCTTAGCGGTTGCCTGGAGTATTTTAGCTACCGATTACTCATTGGGACTACCAGTTGTTTAATCGCGGTAGTCCGCCGGGCTACCAAATGTTTTGGCATGACCAGTCACTCCACAGTCAGCAAGACTTATAACTAACGCCTTGTATGATCAAGACTATTTGCTGCCAGCTGAAGTCTAAACTAAACCATAACTCAATCATGGTTTATTTCCTTCTAGGCTACCTATACAAATTGTCAGATTATTGTTTACAAAATTAATATCTATTATTATGTTAAAGAAAGGTATAAATTGACAAATGTTTTCAATGTTAAAAAATATTCATCTTTCTTAGAAATAATTATTTTTAATTGTTCATTAAGGGCTATTATGTAGTTTTAATAAGTGTATATTTCACAGTAGGCCTAAATGCTCATGATTTACAAAAACCCACCCTAAAACAACATGTTTAAATAAAAATAAATGATTTTGCTTTTCTTTTTTTTTTTTTTTTTTTTAAAGTTATGGGGCTACCTTTTTTTACTGAGGGCTACTAGATTTTATAACCTGAATGGTGCATATAAAAGATACCTTGCTACTAATGGAAAAATGTTGTGGGTTTACTCTCAGCTATATGACCAAATATTTGACATCCATTACCTGATGAATAATAAATCAGTGTGCTCTAGTGGTATGATTGAAAAAACAAACTTTAACTAATGTTTTGAATCTATTTTCAGTGTCGGATTAATAAGGGGGCAAAAGGGGGCAATTGCCCCAGGCCCCCCTGCCAGAGGGGCCCCCAGACTAAGGACTTCATTTATAAAAAAAATATAATAATTATAAAATTAGTTAATTTTTTTATTTGTCATGTATAACTTAATTTCTATGTTGATGAGCCCCGAACCTGAAGTGCCCCGGGTCCCCCAAGGTCTAACTCTGGCTCTGTCTATTTTAATTATATTTAAACTATGGGCCTAATTTTTTTTTTTATTGAGGGTGGAAAATAACCATCTAGTAATGAGTGTGAAATATTAAAGTTACTGTCTCCATACTTTGTTTAAATACAATTCCGTATTCATTAGGGTTATCGTTTTTTCGGCCGTCTGTTTAGCTGATCTCTATCTGTTGTTTGTTTGTACAGGCTGATTATGAAGTTCCTGGTCAAATTGAAAGCATCAGCATTGACAGTGAGGAAACTGACAAAGACATTTCTCCTGAAAAGCGTCAGGGTAACTGGATACTGGACGTCGTTCAGAAAGATACACAGATGCTGTGTGTAGATTCAAAAGGGCAGCTAACTGTGGTTGAAAAGGGGAAAAGTACAAGTAGAAAGGTATTTATTATGTTAAAATTACATTAATTTTAGAATAACCTTGGTAAGCTTGTCAAAATAAGTAGGAAGCTAGTTAGTGCAGTTCATCAGATATTTATTTTTAATGCAGAATCCACATCCTAACATTTTGAATTTATTTCTGCACATATTCATTGGTATTGACTACCGGTATGTTTAATATTTATTTTTGTATATTTCAAGTGTGTATATATATTTGTATATTATATTTCAAAATCATGGAGACACATTACATTGATAATTATGTATCAAGATACATTAATAAATTATGTTTAGTATTTATTTTCATATTACCGGGTCCAATGTATCTCTGGTTTATGGAGACGGCATTATATATTGTGTTGTTAATTTTTAATATTTATTTTCGTATTGTCATTTATTTCAGATGCATGGAGAAAGCATTACAGCTTTAGTTGTTGATAAGAATACACTGATAACGGCCAGCTGTGACCGGACCATCAAGGTGTGGTCGGCTCAACTTGATCAGGTGAGTAAAAAGTAAAGTTTGTTTTATTTAACGACGCCACTAGAGCATATTGATTTTTTATCTTATCATCGGCTATTGGACGTCAAACATATAGTCATTCTGATTCTGCTTTTTTAAAGAGGAAATCCGCTGTCGCCACATAGGCTACTCTTTTACGACAGGCAGCAAGGGATCTTTTATTTGCGCTTCCCACAGGCAGGATAGCACAGACCATGGCCTTTGTTGAACCAGTTATTGATCACTGGTCGGTGCAAGTCGTTTACACCTACCCATTGAGCCTTGCGGAACACTCACTCAGGGTTTGGAGTCGGTATCTGGATTAAAAATCCCATGCCTCAACTGGGATCCGAACCCATTACCTACCAGCCTGTAGACCGATGGCCTAACCACGATGCCACCGAGGCCGGTATGGTCAGGTGAGAGCATATTACAATAACTAGAAGCTAGAGCATGCACAAATGTTCCTTTCTTACAGTTAGCTTTTCAAAACTAGAATCTAGAGCATGATCGTCAACAATACTCCTTCAGTGTACAATTTTATTACATACCTATTCAATCTTACTATAGTGATAAAGACATTTTGAAACCGTGTCATAAATTTATTTTGTATCGCACATATGTGCAATATGGACTGGAACTTTTAAATGGGGAATTCCTCTTTTGCTTTTTACTGCAGTTAGCGCCTTTTATTTACTGACGTCATATATGATTTACAAATGACGTCACATCGTATTTGAAACATTACACAAGGCTGCCGCAGAGTATGATTCTTAGCGTTAAGTAAATCCATGAAAGGAGTTTTGATAATAGATTTAACAAAGTGTTGTTATGACGTAAAATTAAAGACCGTTTTTGTAAAACCTAAAAGAAGGTATGTAATAAATACAGAACTTCACATACATGTTGTTTTCGCTTCCTATTTATTGTATGTGAAGTTCTGTATTTTTATTTAATGTTCCTTCAGCATGTTGAACCAGAGGATCGTGTGATTTAATGAGTAAAATACAAACGTTAAAATTATTCTACAATAAACTTTTACAAATTCCATTTCCAGATCCAGTTTTTGCAAATATTCTTCCGACCAAATGATAAACGTAAAAATAATATTAACCAGTCCATAACTTAATTTATAAGGATTTGGACCGGCCTCGGTGGCGTTGTGGCAGGCCATCAGTCTACAGGCTGGTAGGTACTGGGTTCGGATCCCAGTCGAGGCATGGGATTTTTAATCGAGATACCGACTCCAAGCCCTGAGTGAGTGCTCCGCAAGGCTCAATGGGTAGGTGTAAACCACTTGCACCAACCAGTGATCCATAACTGGTTCAACAAAGGCCATGGTTTGTGCTATCCTGCCTATGGGTAGTGCAAATAAAAGATCCCTTGCTGCCTGTCGTAAAAAGAGTAGCCTATGCGGCGACAGCGGGTTTCCTCTAAAAACAGTGTCAGAATGACCATATGTTTGACGTCGAATAGCCGATGATAAGATAAAAAATCAATGTGCTCTAGCGGCGTCGTTAAATAAAACAACTTTACTTTATAAGGATTTAGCCATAATTTTAAAGTTAAAGTTCAGTGAAATATGGCTCTACCAATTATGTTAATAAAGTGACTGCTGCACCTTCAAGACTAAAAAATGATCGCTGAATCATTACGTATTAAAAATAACATTTGTGATTTATTTACAGGTTGGTCAGTTCTTCTGCTCGGCACCAGTCACCACCATGACACTGGTAACTCGGACCTCAAACCGACTTGGTCTCGTGTGTGGCGATCGTCTTGGAAACGTATACCAGTTGACCTGGTGTTACTAACTCTGTACAGTGTGAAACAGCTCATGCATATTAGCAGTTGACCTAGCGCTACAATATCATATACCAGTGACCCAGTGCTATCAAATCTGTACAGTACAAAACAATTTGCACATAAATTTGTGAAACACTACATAATGTACATGTATACTTGTAGAAAAATGTGATTCTCATACTTTGGTGTCATATGGGAATTTTAAAAGGGGTTTATTTATTTATTTATTTATTTATTTTAATGTACTAACTTATTTTATGGCTAATGTTAAATTTCATCAAAGCAAAAAAAAACTGTAATAAAAATAAACTGGGAAATGCTGAAATGGGGTTTGTTTGCAATCCCCGATGATGTGCACATACAGAATTCAGAAATATTCTGAAATTATGAAGATTAATTAGAAAATGGGTATATAACTGAACTCAAAATCAATGGGTCATTGGTTATTAAGAAAGTACTAAGCTTGTAAATAAAATTGGATTGAGAACGTCACTTAGTCTCAGGGTAGTTGGCATGTTGGGTGACCAAGGAGGTGGGATCCTATTTGAAGGAGGTCTTTTTACCTAAGAAGGACCTAGTTTCATAATTATTAAAAAAAAAAATTGTTAGAAAATCTCACAATAAGTGTATGTCTGTGATATATATAAAAAACACTTATATAGTTAAAATTTATTTATTTATGAAACATGAAAAACAAAGAAAACATTTGTACATAAATTGTAAAAATTAACAAAGTGTGTTTTATAAATATTGACTGTAGTACATAAATCATGAAATTTACATGTATGTGAACCCATAGAGTTAAATAATTTATAAGTCTTTGATATGTTTTTGTGTATTATCTTCATATAATATTTGTATTCTGATTTGTATTGTTGCTGTTGAAGTTACTTTTTATCCTGATATATCGGTGTGTTCATTTTTTTTTCATATTTGTTTGTTCTCCATTATGGATAGTTCAATCAGTTGTTTTATACAAAGAATTTTAGGCCTTCAGCCCATATTACAATCAATGTATTACACTTTAGTGTATAGTGCACATTTATAAAATATATAAATATAAAACAGAAACATATAAATATTCTCAGACAAAATTGCATCTTTTCAGTGTATTTAGTAAAGCTGTCAGTGTTCCATTGTGGATAGTTTAAAAAAACATGCAAGTTACAGAGATTGCTACATAATTTTAAAACATTAAATGTTCAATTGACTAGAAATACCATTAATCAAGCTGGAAACTTGTAGAGAGAGAAATGTTTTCCATCTCAGGACAACAGATATTTAAAATCTATTCAGTATGTTTCAATATATATATAACTGAGCAATATTTGTTACATCAGATGATGTTGTTTCTTAATTTTGTGATTAACCAATAAAACTGAATATAAAGAGCACCTTGTAGAATAACCAACTGGCTATAGTGGACACTTCTGGACCACTAGTTATAAAAACATGTGTGACTGGACTTCACCGTGAAACATTTATTTTATAAAACTTGTCTCCAGACTTTTATCTTGACACATTTATTAAGGTTTTACAAGCACGGACCCCAACATGCATTAGATATATTACCCGTGTAAAAAGGCCACATTTTGTATGTCCCTTTGGTAACTTGCATAGACATGATAATATAAAGCACTTTAAAAATTAAGTCAGACATTCTGCAGTTCTGATAGTTATGTATGATACTTTATTTTTGATTATGAGTGTATGTAAATATTTATTTATTGTAATAATACAAACTTGTGCATGTTAGTAGCCGGTTGTTTAATTTAAAAACATTATTTCATTATTCTTGTTCTAGATAAATGAGTTTGTAAATACTGTATGTAAAACATTCTTATAGGATGGTGAAATTGTAGGAGAGCTGAAATACATTGACAGTCATCAATGTGTTAAGTACATCTGCATTCTGATACTACTATATAAATTATTACGCATTCATTAATTTTTAGTTTTATGAAACTAACAAGTGTGGTATTTGGTTTACTGTTGCTATTTGTTGTACATGTGTTATTCGACTGAAAAAGTTCTGGTCTTTTTAACCTCGTTTTGCTGTGGAATTAATCTCCTCATTTAAAAAAAAAAAAAAAAAAAAAAAAAAAAAAATGTCCTATAGTATCTCAGCTTAAAGAGACATACCCTAGTTTTTAAACACTAAGGCGTATTTCTGACTATTAGAGCCGTTTTTGATAACTGAAATCATACTTTACTTAGATTTTTTTTTGTTTAGATTATCCATTTCTGTATATTCAAAGTGTTTTTGGTCATCCTGGTGTTTTTAATATCACAAAATGCATTTATCATATTTTAAAAAACGCATGTGCATCTGAGAAGTAACAGTTATGGAGTTGAGTTTTAGTCTATTTTAAGAGGGTATTTAACCAATTCAAAATCACAGACTCATGTTTCACTCAGTTGTAACTTTATCCAAATGTGTTACAGGTTTGTAGATTAACTAAACTTAGTGTTCATTTTCATGAGCTGAAACTAGGGTCTGTTCCTTTAACTATGGGGAACCTTTGTTACATCATGGGTAATAATGTTAAAAAATACAAGCAGATCATGTTATTTATTGGTATTGTTAGTATTTCTTTCTGTTATGACTGCATTGTACATACTGTATTCGAATTATTGATATTATTAAAGTGGATTTTTTTTTCTTTCTGTACAGAATGTTGTAAAAAATATAGTAACTGTTACGTTTCTAACTTTATTTTCTTGCAGACATGCTGTAGCTGCATACGATATCAGAATGCTATTAATATTACTTTCCGTGGAAATTTATGGTGGTAGATCTGTATTCTGAATGCCCATTACCCCTAAAATAACTGATCCTAACCCTTAACAATGAATCTTTGGAGTAATGGACCTACAGAGTAAAGGGACATTGAAGTTATACACCTATGGAATACAGATAGGTTCTAAAACGATACAATAATTGTTATATGTAATCAGGTAAATAAGTAAAATTGTATTATATAGGCCATGCCTAGCCTATACTAATTAGGTGGCCAATAAAACAAATATATACTGTACTCTATAGAAAATGCACCAGTCGTATATGTAGGCCTAGTTGTAAAGAGGATTTGAGAAGAAAAAATAATATATTTAACTGATTTTGTCTTCTTGTAGGCAATAAATAACATGAAGAATGTATATAAGGGTTGTTGTGTTTTTTATTGCAAACTCTTAAAAGCAATAGGAATAACTAAAAATTGGATGGTGCGTTTTCAATGGAGGCCACATCACATCTGATTTAATATTCTGCTCTCAGCTAGATAAAAAAAATTGGGAGATGGTGAGCAGCAATGTTATGATTATATATTAAAATTCAATTATTTTAACTCTTGCTTCATCATTAATATTTGATGCCATGTTATGTAATACGAGATCAAACATGCTAATTTAACATACTGTAGTTCCATTTGGAACTTTTTGCTTGTGGCAAAACATGTTTGTGTTAGTGCTATTCAAGTATATATATATATATATATATATATATATATATATATATATATATATACACATACATACACACACATTTTATTGTTGTGGAACAAAAACAAAAAACAAACTACTGTACTATAATAAAATCCAAATTATTGATGTTGAATTTAATGCAGATTCATGCATTAATGTAATTCTTAGTAGAATGAGGTAAAAAAAAAAAAAAAAAAAAAAAAAAAGATTATCATAATAGTAAATAAATAGTAATTACAAATTTAACTATAATATCAACTTTTTTTTAATTTTTTTTTTTAATTACAGGGTACCTAGTTTTATAATGCAAAATGTTTGGGTTTTTTATAGAGAAAGAAAAAAACCAAGAAGGAAACTTTACATTATAAATATTTTGCAACCAGACTGGATGAGTGATGACCTCAAGATGAGTTACTGCAGGTTTGTACGAGTGATGAGCTTAATGAAGTATTCTGGTGTGCGTGTATGCGTGTGCATGTGCGTATGTGTGTGTGCGTACACAAGTACAGTTGTCTGTACACAGTTTTGTGTTTACGATCCTCAGAGAGCCAGCTATCTTCTGTTACAGGAAGCTCATGGCTCATTGATCAGTTAAGAGTGAATTTGTGTAATAAATGTTTGTAAATGCTGTCGTAGTTGTGTCATTTATATATTATATATTTTTTAATTTTATATCAATGGTTAACTTTATATAAAATTATGAACTGTGAACTGAACGTGTTAAATCTTTGTACTGTATGATTTGTATTAGCAGAAACAAAAAATGTTATTCCTAATTTTGCTTTCACGTAAGAGCTTACAAAGCATCTTGCAGAATGCCAATTCTAAACTTTATGCGAAAACAAGGATGCATTATGCATGATGTGTTTTCAGTATTTAAGAAAGAAAGAAAAATGTTTTATTTAACGACGCACTCAACACATTTTATTTACGGTTATATGGCGTCAGACATATGGTTAAGGACCACACAGATTTTGAGAGGAAACCCGCTGTCGCCACATAGGCTACTCTTTTTACGACAGGCAGCAAGGGATCTTTTATTTGCGCTTCCCACAGGCAGGATAGCACAAACCATGGCCTTTGTTGAACCAGTTATGGATCACTGGTCAGTGCAAGTGGTTTACACCTACCCATTGAGCCTTGCGGAGCACTCACTCAGGGTTTGGAGTCGGTATCTGGATTTAAAACCCCATGCCTCGACTGGGATCCGAACCCAGTACCTACCAGCCTGTAGACCGATGGCCTACCACGACCCCACCGAGGCCGGTCTTTTCAGTATTTATTACCCCAGCAGGCACTCACAACGGGGAAAATAAAAATCATAATTTCTCATGCATTGGTCTAACGAACAATACTATTGGATGATTTGACGCTAACAAACCAATGACCTTGTCGGTACCAAATATGACGTCATCACAATTTGGCAAACATGCACAATGAGGTCATCTAGTTTAAAGAGTTTTTGTTTAAGGCCATCTGTTTTTGGTGTTAAATTTATAACAAAATGTCATTTTAATGCAATTCATTATAGATTTTGTACCAGATTAAAGATAACTTTTGTTTTTGAAAATTATCTATAAACTTGATTAAATTATTGTTATAACAATACTCAGTGCAGAACAGTGCGTAAAGTGGTTTATATGGTTTCTATACATGTTAGTGTCGAAAATAAAGGCTTTTAGTGAAAAAATAAGTCAGGTAATAAATAGAATAACAAACTCGATACTAGTTGTTATCCAATTTATGTCCTTCGTGAAATAATTTTCATTTGTCACTCGCTTAAAGCTCCCGACAACTGAAAATTATTTCACTCTGGACATGCCTGTAAATATGATAATAACTGGTAACTCGTTTATTATTGTCTATGTACACTACGAGTATATAGCAAATCAAACAAATTACATCACTGTAAACTAGAGAAATTCATATGAACTACTCTTAAACCGGACACCCCCGTGACCAAGTAAAACGTCCTCTTTTTAAGGGGTATCCAGTTTAGAGAGGTTCTCTTCTGTACAGATATTTAAAAAGGGACCATGAAAAATGTCCAGTTTTTGAGAGAATTCCAGTTTATAGAGGGTCTGGTTTTGAGAGGTTTCACTGTATATGTTCAACACTATTCAAGAGGGTTAACTCTTAGTCCATTTTTATTTTAATATTAAGTTGACCTTTTAAAAACTAAGTAAAAGTACAAAATGAATTCAGTTACTGGATGGTGTAAAAGTGATCAGGAAATAATTAATTTTTGATGGTTCAAAACTTCAAACCTGCAACCCCATGCACTGTTCAGGACAAAGATTAATGGGTTTAATTTCACCAGCCAGGGGGAGTGATTTAGCTCAGTCTGCAAGTGCTCACTTGAGGTGCTTGTGTCACAGGATCGAACCACATCGATAAATCCATTCAACAGATTGGGTTTTTCTCGTTCCAACCAGTACACAACTGGTCAACGGTTGTGGTATGTCCTTTCCTGTATGTGGGAAAGTGCATATAAAAGATCCCTTGCTGCATCAGGAAAATATAGCAGGTTTCCTCCGATGACTATGTGTCTTGAATTGCTAAATGTTTGACATACATATAGCCGATGAGTAATTAACAGTTAGCCCAAATATGACTAAGAGAGCTAGACAGACATTTGAAAGGTTATACGCGGTCAGTAATGAGAACGTATAACCTTCCAAATGTCCGTCAAGCTCTCTTACAGCGAGTACTCTGGCTATTAATCAATGTGCTCTAGTGGGGTCGTTAAACAAAACAAACTTTATCACCAGCAAAGTTACTCTCTTATGACAAATTAGCAGACTGAAATCTTTTACATATTTTCCCATTAATAGGACAGTGCATACATGTACCTCTAATACAACATGTATAAATAATATGGAGAGCTGGTCAGGTCTGAAGAAGGCTACATGGTTTTCCAGGCAGACTAGTATTGCTAAACTTTGGAAAAAATGAGAACTCGTGTTTTTTGTGGCATTTTTAGTAAGTGATTGTACAAACTGTTGCAGTTTTTAAAACATAGGACATCAAATTACTAAGGATAAATTGATGGGAACAGGTGTAAAAATCATAACTGACTTCAGTGTATGTTATGCCGGTTTGTTAGTGTGTGATGGGTACTAGATGTAGCCCAGTGGTAAAGTGCCGAACGATCCTAGTCTGTGAGCCCATTGGGGTATTTCTTGTTCCAGCTAGTGCTCCACAACTGGTGTGAAACAAGGCCATAGTATGTACTGTCCTGTCCAACATGGTGTATATAAAAGATCCCTTGCTGGCAGCATAGGGTTTCCTCTCATTATCCGTGTGACATGTAACCATATCTCCAACACCACATAACCAAATTACAAGGAGTTGAGCGTTGTTAAATAAAACCACTATTCTTCTTGCTCACAAGATGTCTCTCAAAAATAAAAGCCCGATTGATCCTGGTTTATAAGTATGCTACTACCAGTTTCTAAAAGGGATCATGCTCTTCTCATAGAGAAAAATAGACCACAGCTCACAATATACCAGTTCTGGAGCACTGATTGGGTGTTCAATTTGACACACATCAGATGAGGACTACTACTGAGCTGCAACTCGCCACTGAAGTACGTCTTTCTTTGTAATGCATTTATTTCAAAAAAGAAATATACCATGTTGCACTACCGTTAACCGTAATTTTTCTTGTTATTTTGAGATGGGATAGGGGTGTACATGGTTTATGAAGGCTACCAAACAATTACATTTATAAACATTTAGAAAATACAACCGAAAACAGTCAATATGTTGATGATTTATTTACAGTGAATTACATTGTTGAATTAATAATTCAGCACAGTTAACGATTGCTTCAAAATCTGTATCCAACAATTTTAGTAAATGTTCACGTAGAATAGCCTCATTACACACTGCACAAATATTCCAACCACTTTCATCACACACCAATCCAGTCAACAAACCAATAACAACGTAACAACAAATGAATTGATTACTACAAGAAATCTGTGAACTGTTTCGCCTACCATAAACTTATTCGGTGTCACTGATAGTGGCATCAGTAAGATGTGGCACTTGATGCATGTATTGAAAAAAAATCCTTAAAAAAACAACAAAAACTTTTTAAAAAAAACAACTTTAAAACCCCCCAAATCAATTATAATTAAGTTTGTATTTCTTTCACCGGCATGGTGATGAACATCCACTGGTGAAACTATAAACCAAGTTTCATTGATCTAGAACCCATAGTTTGAGAAATGTGAAACTTTAACATTCACACTGGCAGAAAAGTAATACCTTCTCTCACCTTTTCACTTTGTAAAAAAAAAAAAATAATAAAAAAAAGCATCTGATTAAATAAAACCCCAAAGAATGATTTAAAAAAATACATTTCTACATACTTAAAGCAAATTACTTCTGTACAACTTGAGAAGTGATTAACTGTTTTACAAAACACCATTCCACTCATGTTAGGTAACTGGGGCTGAAAGAATCAGCTATGCACTGCAGAATAAAGCAATGTTTAACACAAGCAATGAAAACAAAACTGAACCATGGAGTATAACGGACAATTCACTGTGCAAAGTAAAGGGTACTGTTCAGTATTTATTACCTTCTCAACCAGGGCTTGCTCTGCCACTCTCCAAATTCGCTAATTACAAATTTTAAGCACAACTGGCGAATTTAATTTTAATTTTGCGAAATAATTTTATATAATGGTTGAAAGTTTCTTTAAAATAATGGTAGGTTTCAGCAATTTTTTTTAAGTTTAATAGATAATTTGGCGAAATATTTTGTATATCCAGAACTAGCCCTGTCAACCCTTTATTTTAAAGTTTGTAATAGAGAATACTACCTAAGTAGCTGTTAGAAACCATTTACTGTAATCATGAAATGCAAGAACAATTCACAAAGTAGTGTGCAGGCCAGTCAACATTGTAAACAATAAACACAAAGAAATGGCAGACCTTCAAATTCATGCATGGTCAATCATTTCAGTTTGTGACAGTATTGTAAAAAATACTGCGACCATGACACATGGCTGGCAGCTATCCGGGCTATTGAATCATCACATACACTGAAGTGTGCTTTATAAAATATACCAGTAGCAGTATTTTAATTTCGATTTCGACTGAATGATCTGTGACACAGAAAGGAAAAAGAAATAAATGTGTCAATTTATTAATGCAACTAACATCCACTTGCAGTTTTTTTACATTAATATTATGATCACATTAATTTCTGGATCTGCAGTATCTTACGTCATTTTAAAACATAATCTAAAGAGAATAATGGGAGTTAAGATACATTTTTAAGAAACAAATTGTAAGATAAATGGTACCTAACAGACTATAGTATTCTTTTTTTCTTTTTTTTTTAAAATTAATATTTATTGTATACTTCTTCAAAAACCAGATGTGAAAGAAATTTAACCACGTGTTCCAAATAAAATGTATTTATTGGTACCGACACCATTAAGTTATGTCTTAAGTAGGAATCGGCAATGTTAATTCAATGAACAGTTTGGCTTTTACATCTAGGTTATCACCATGGATCAGCCAATCCGAATATCTATAAATGAACATACCCTATATACTAGGTATAAGAAAATATCAAGATATTCATTCAAATGGGATGTATGAAACAGGGGTGGGAATTGGTGAACTGTAAAAAAAAAAAAAAAAATCTAGAGGGGTCCCAGAAATTCTTGAAATCGTAAGTTAAAATCTGTGCCATATGCCACATTTTAGAGGAAAGGATGATTAAAATGCAAGGAAATGCAATGTTCCATGAAATGAAAACAGCTGATCCGAGGAGAATTCCCACCCCTGATGAAAGCCCAATCTTACAAATAACGGGCTGAATTTACAGAGACTGTTTAAGACTTACATACAGTGTTCAAAATAAGCACTTGTCCATTTATCCCAACAAGTGAAAATCTGCTTGGACAAGCAAAGTGTACCTCAATGGTTGTCCAGTGGACAAGTGAAATTGCTCTGAGCAGTTTCATTCTGATAAATCAAAAACATTGCTCTTGCACTTGAATAAAACAAATCGCTTACTTGGACAAGTGAAAATATTGGCAGACAAGTAGATTTCTAGATGTACTTGTCCGGTGGACTACTGCAAATTTCTGCTCATATCTATCGCTGGTTTAAAATGCTTTAAACACCTGCGTTTAACAAAAAAAAAGAGGCTTCGTAAATTAGGCTCATAACGTTTGTGAACTTGTCAAATAAATCATAGGTCAAAACTTCCATTCATTACCAGACGGCCTTTCATTGTGTTAATATTTAAACTTTCTTTGGGTACACTGCCTTTCACCTTATTTTTTTTTCAAATGGTTTTATTTTCAACAATAATTGTAAAAATCTTTAGCATCACAATTCTTTGTTTAATTAATGGCTACCCAAGACCCTATTCTGAAAAACTTGCACATCAATTTAAAAAACTAGCATGAGTATACAATATGAGAATACACGGCTGTATGAATAAAAATGCACAATGGACAACAGACGAAATATTCCATTAATGATCAACACTAACACACATTGCCCCATTTAATGACTGGTTCATGTACGAAGATGAAAAGATGGAAAGCACTGTCAATTCCAATAAAAAGTTCTATCAATGAAAGATTGTTTTTTTTACAAATGTTCTATAAAAATAATTAAAAAAATGAACTGTGAAAAGGCTGATTAACCAAAGAACACCAACCAGGGAACAATTAGATGTTTATGTAAACAGAAGCCAACACAACATTCAACTTGAAAGAAATATGTCTGCCAATTTTATGGAACAAGTATGCTGAAGCATTGTAACTATCCATTAATTTAGTCGAAAACTGTCAATCGGCTGTATTCATCCAATGTATTGACATGGGGCCTAATTCACTAAATTCTCGCAACTTTGCGATCTCGCAGTGCAATGCTAAAAGACTTGCAAAGAGGATGCTTTGTTGTCTAGCAGAGCCTAAGAGACCTTTGTGAAATTAGGCCCCTGGGACCTAATTCACTAAATTCTCGCAACTTTGCGATCTAACAGTGCAATGCTAAAAGACTTGCAAAGAGGATGCTTTGTTGTCTAGCAGAGCCTAAGAGACCTTTGTGAATTAGGCCCCTGGGACCTAATTCACTAAATTCTCGCAACTTTGCAATCTCGCAGTGCAATGCTAAAAGACTTGCAAAGAGGATGCTTTGTTGTCTAGCAGAGCCTAAGAGATCTTTGTGACCATGGTCTATTAATATATTTTAAGGGAAAATGCACTGTGGTTTGAGAAGCTCAAAATTATGTATCAACTTGTAAACTGTAACATCACTTTTATCCATGCACACAACTTCCTCAAATGAATTAATCTACACAGTTTAATAGCATACCACTTGCAGAATAAAGACGGTGTGTTTGGAAGTTAGCATTAAATTAATCGAAAGCCATCAACTTGGTTTAGTTGATACAATAACCAGTGTAATACAAATGGTTTATCATGGCCACAATATTTACAGGGCAGGCTATGTATTGTCAGGGCAGGCTATGTATTGTCAGGGCAGGCTATGTATTGTCAGGGCAGGCTATGTATTGTCAGGGCAGGCTATGTATTGTCAGGGCAGGCTATGTATTGTCAGGGCACAGTGTGTGAGGCACAAGGTATCCGCAGGTCCTTGGACTGCTTCTGAATTGTTATAACTTATACAAGTTGCTTCTCAAACAGAACTGTGCACATTAATGTAATATTGCATACAAATCCAGTCGTACTCACCGACGCTAGTTCTGAAGGTGCATACTTTTCCGTGTCACATAAATAGAGAATAACTTGTTACTGCCACAAGTTATCAGCTTTATCCTGTGAAGAATAGAATGGTTAACATATATTTTGAGAGTACTGCTAAAGCAATACATGTTCCCTACCGAGCCCAACAAAAAAAAAAAAACAACACCTTTACTTGATAAAGAAATATTCAAAATGTCATCTCAATATCTTCAGGCATAAGGAGGGAAAAAGTCTGGAAGACAAATTTTCACATCACAAAGGCAATCTCAAAATTCTATCTCAATATCTTGAGACATTGTGCCAAAAAGATCCAGAAAACTGTATGTGGGACAGACAGACGGACAGAGAGACAGACAGATTATCGGAGACGAAACCTATAGTCCGCTCCTGTTGAACTTGTAGGGGACTAAATTATGTCAGCGATCTGCAAAAACAATTTTGCTATTTGACCTCAGCAGGATAAAGCTGATATGTTAAGACAGTAACCAGTTATGTTATTTATCCTGCAATCCAACGAGAATAGTATAATAATCACATTTATTCCAGTTTTGCTACACAGATTGTGTAACATAAATCTAGCAAATATTTTGCAGTATAACATCATACTTGCACGATTGTCATTCTTTGTAAGACGCTAGCCACATTTCTTCACATCAAAATAGCATTTGTGAACTCTTTAATTCACATAAATACAAGTTTTCTTATTTGCATCACAAACCCCCCACTTTATTTATAAATATCAATGATACACTGAAATAATAGCTTGAAGAAAATGAGTCAAGTTAGGCATATGTCATGTGACATAGATTTTTAGTCACGGACCAAAAATATACACACTTATCTAGTCATAGAATTTTGTCATAACTACGGTCAGGTCCTCCAGCATTTTGTGAAGCTGCTATAGCATACACTAAGCACATGAAAGCAAGAACTTGTACAGCGAATAACTCACTCAAAAGTCAATGTTTTTTTATTGCTAGGGTTTTTGTGACATTTTCATCACTTTGTAAACACATTTTCCACCCACATACTAATAATCCGGATTTACTTCTCCTTATTCCACTTAATTCCACCATTACATATTGTTACCAAATTCTGATTACACATAATTATAGGACATTAAACAAGTTTCCATTTCGTATCATGTTTATGTCCCGAGTGAAATAATTTTCAGTTGTCATGAGCTTTTCCAAGTGACACTGAACATTATTTGATGAGGGACATAAACATGATACAAAATGGTAGCAAGTTTAATATCCTATTTACTACCCATAATCGATCTTAATTTACATCACTCAACTCGTTTGGTTAACGTTCCTGTAAGGTTATAGTGCGTCAATCAATGACACTGTGTGACGTTAAAGTGTTACGTTCCACTTGGCTTTCTAGTGGGACTTGTCACTTTGATATGTACCAAGATATTTTTAGCCATATGGGTAATAATAATACTCATCAAACAATACAAGATCACAGTAACCATAATGAAATGTATTCATTTCTTTGAAAGCAGGAGGCTGTTTAAGAAAAGTAGGTAGATTGCTATATCTTTATTTTACTCTGTGCAATAAGGTGCAAGCATAAAATTTAGGCGCCAGTGTCGGCATCAGTTGCTGCCCAAAATCACCACCTACTGCCTGCTAATGGACAATGACACATTGTATCTTAATCTGGTGTTGGAACCGATACACAAAATCCAACAAAGGATTGAAGAAAACGTAAATGGTTTTTCTTTTTCAAACACTTATTCTGAAAGTAAAAAAAATTAATTGCAGTTTCCTCTTCTCACAATGGGATGATCCAATTTTCAAACAGCCAATCAGAAAATGGCTAACTACCCAGGTGGTGGTATTCTGATTGACAGTTACAAGACTGAGAGATGCATTATCGATGTAGAAGTATTACTGAAACCCCTCCCCCACCCCAACGAATCACTCATGAAGCACAACTCGTTATGAACAACAAACTTCATATGAAATAAAAAATGCACTGAACGAAGTTTCCAAAAGTATGGTGATGGTGTTTTGTTCCCCAGGGGGTGGTGAGATGTTCCATGTCATGATGTCACTCCTTGTTGAGTTAAGTTGTCCGTTACTTGAAAACAGTCTGAGAATAGAGGATTGTCAGCCAACTTGATGATGTCAACCAGACAAATCCTGGGCTTCAAACATATCCTGGTCATAACGTTCTGCTCGGACTATTCTTCCTCCGAAGTAACGGCCATTCAGGGAACTTATTGCCTTTTCAATCGCTAAAAAGAAAATGGAGAAGTTCAATATCAAATTACACACATAAAACAGAAATTCTGCAGAATTAAATGTTTTACCTAAAATAAACTTAAAGAAAAAAAAGAAAAATAATAATAATACAAAAAAATTGAACTGAAATTTTAATTTAATTTTTTTCTAAAGATTACTTTCTCATTATTTGTGATGAACATCCATAGGTGCAACTATAAATTAATTTGAAAAAAGTTAGTTTGTTTTGTTTAACGACACCACTGGAGTACATCGATTAATTAATCATCGGCTATTGGATGTCAAACATTTGGTAATTCTGATTCGTAGTCATCAGAGAAAACCTGCAGAAAGGGATCTTTTATATGCACTTTCCCACAGACAGGAAAGCACATACCATGGCTTTTGTCCAGTTAGCTGAATGGGATCCACCGAGGTGGTTCGATCCTGCAACTCAAGTACCTCAAGCGAGAACTCAACCAACATAAACTAAGTTGAAGTTTGTTTTAGTTAACAATAACACGTGAGTACACTGATTTATTAATTATTGGCTAATGTATGTCAATCATCTGATAATTCTAAAAGATAGTCTTGAAGGAAATCCACATTTTCCCAAATGAAGTTTCATTGTAGTTTGTAAGAAATGGAGGTCAACATTAATCGATCCCCATTGAGTGGGCCCATTAGGCTATTTCACATTCCAGCCAGTGCACCACGACTGGTATATCAAAGGCCGTGGTATGTGCTATCCTGTCTGTAGGATGGTGCATATAAAAGATCCCTTGCTACTAATGGAAAAATGTAGTGGGTTTTCCCACTAAAACTATATGTCAAAATGACCAAATGTTTGACATCCAGTAGCCGATGATTAATAAATCAATGTGCTCTAGTGGTGTTGTTAAACAAAACAAACTTTCTTTCTGTCTTTCTCAATAACTTGAGCTAAATACAAAGCTGATGCCAGACAATAAAGATAATGAAATGAAATGAGTGTTTGTTTAATGATAACTCAGTTCCTAAAATGATTAGCCAATTTCTATTTGTGTCACTGAAACAAATTTCTATCGTATCATAAAGACTTGTTAAACATTCTAATTCTTGTTTTAGTTTCATGGTGAATTTCAATTATGAAATGTTGATTTGGTGAACCACAACCTGAAACATGTTCATTATAACCTCACAGATTTAAAAAAAGAAAAATGGTGTGCAAGTACAAAATACTGCTAAATTTACAACCTGATATACAAAAATTAAATAAAGGAAAATATTTTGCAATTCAGATTGAAAAATCATCTCTCTGTTATTAATAACTAAAAGAAAAGAAGAAGTTTGTTTTGTTTAATGACACCACTAGAGCATACTGATTTATTAATCATTGGCTACATCGGAAGGAAGGAAATGTTTTATTTAACGACACACACAATACATTTTATTTACGGTTATATGGCGTCAGACACATGGTTAAGGACCACACAAATATTGAGAGGAAACCCGCTGCCGCCACTGCGTGGGCTACTCTTTTTGATTAGCAGCAAGGGATCTTTTATATGCACCATCCCACAGACAGGATAGCACATACCACGGCCTTTGATATACAAGTCGTGGTGCACTGGCTGGAACTAGAAACTTCCCAATGGGCCCACTATTGGGGATTGATCCCAGACCGACCGTGCATCAAGCGAGCGCTGTACCATTGAGGTATGTGCCACCCACTTTGGCTATCGGGTGTCAAAGATTTGGTCATAAACAATTAAAGGGACATTCCTGAGTTTGCTGCACTTTTTAAGATGTTATCGACTAACAGACTTTTTAACGATTGTAATTACATATCAAATATATTTTTCTGCATACAATATTAGTGGCTGTATATTAAACGTGTTTCTGATCGTTCTAATATTTGTACACGGTTAAATTTCATCTTATTTCTTAACATATTTTTTTTTCGTACATACAAAATTATTTGAAGACAAAATCCAGTTTGGGCTTCTTACAATTATTAAGACGACCAGAAACACATTGAATATACAGACACTGATATTCAAGACAAGAAAATATATTTAATATGTAAGTTTACTCGTAGAAATATTTCGTTAGTCGGAAACATCTTACAATGCAACAAACTCAGGAATGTCCCTTTAAAATAAGCCACCGTAACATTATTAATACATGTATTCACAACTTACCCTCAATTGATGCAAATTCAACAAATATTTTAACAATAACTTCAGCATCGTCCTCTTCGCCCTGTTTTTCCTGATAAATGATGACTCGGTTAACAACACCGTACAGGCCACATTCCTCCGTGACCTCTTCCTCGAGGTCATCATCAAGGTCTTCTTTCCCCACCATGTTACGCAGCACCATCACTCGAGCCTTAAAGCAACAAAACAATCATGGTAAGGGAAAAAGAAAAATGTTTTTGTAGATTTCAAACTATATTATTTAGTAACATTGTTTGCAATTGTAAGAACTTTTTTTCATTATGGGTGAATTTATCAATAATTTGGTACTAAAATCAAATTGTTACAATTGATGACATCAATAAAATCCCCCAAAACATAAACCAATTGTAAAAGAAAAAGGAACTATAGATACACTCAGATCTCACCTCATTCTTTAGGAACAGAAAGCAACTTTAAATAACAAATATTCTATTTAACCTACTTTCTCATCAATTTCTGCATGACCATGTGTCTGGTATTACTTTAATAACCACACCTCACCTCGGACTGCCTCATCAGTTTCTGCATGACCATGTGTCTGGTATTACTTTGATGACCACACCTCACCTCGGACTGTCTCATCAGTTTCTGCATGACCATGTGTCTGGTATTACTTTGATGACCACACCTCACCTCGGACTGCCTCCTCAGTTTCTGCATGACCATGTGTCTGGTATTACTTTGATGACCACACCTCACCTCGGACTGTCTCATCAGTTTCTGCATGACCATGTGTCTGGTATTACTTTGATGACCACACCTCACCTCGGACTGCCTCCTCAGTTTCTGCATGACCATGTGTCTGGTATTACTTTAATGACCACATCTCACCTCGGACTGTCTCATCAGTTTCTGCATGACCATGTGTCTGGTACTACTTTAATGACCACATCTCACCTCGGACTGTCTCATCAGTTTCTGTATGACCATGTGTCTGGTACTACTTTAATGACCACACCTCACCTCAGACTGCCTCATCAGTTTCTGCATGACCATGTGTCTGGTACTACTTTAATGACCACATCTCACCTCGGACTGCCTCATCAGTTTCTGTATGACCATGTGTCTGGTATTACTTTAATGACCAGACCACACCTCACCTCGGACTGCCTCATCAGTTTCTGCATGACCATGTGTCTGGTATTACTTTGATGACCACACCTCACCTCGGACTGCCTCATCAATTTCTGCATGACCATGTGTCTGGTATTACTTTGATGACCACACCTCACCTCGGACTGCCTCCTCAGTTTCTGCATGACCATGTGTCTGGTATTACTTTGATGACCACACCTCACCTCGGACTGCCTCCTCAGTTTCTGCATGACCATGTGTCTGGTATTACTTTAATGACCACATCTCACCTCGGACTGCCTCATCAGTTTCTGCATGACCATGTGTCTGGTACTACTTTAATGACCACATCTCACCTCGGACTGCCTCATCAGTTTCTGTATGACCATGTGTCTGGTATTACTTTGATGACCACACCTCACCTCGGACTGCCTCCTCAGTTTCTGCATGACCATGTGTCTGGTATTACTTTAATGACCACATCTCACCTCGGACTGCCTCATCAGTTTCTGCATGACCATGTGTCTGGTACTACTTTAATGACCACATCTCACCTCGGACTGCCTCATCAATTTCTGCATGACCATGTGTCTGGTAATACTTTAATGACCACATCTCACCTCGGACTGCCTCATCAATTTCTGCATGACCATGTGTCTGGTACTACTTTAATGACCACATCTCACCTCGGACTGTCTCATCAGTTTCTGCATGACCGTGTGTCTGGTATTACTTTAATGACCACATCTCACCTCGGACTGTCTTATCAGTTTCTGCATGACCATGTGTCTGATACTACTTTAATGACCACATCTCACCTCGGACTGTCTCATCAGTTTCTGTATGACAAAGTGTCTGGTACTACTTTAATGACCACATCTCACCTCGGACTGCCTCATCAGTTTCTGTATGACCATGTGTCTGGTATTACTTTAATGACCACATCTCACCTCGGACTGCCTCATCAGTTTCTGTATGACCATGTGTCTGGTATTACTTTAAAACATAATGACCACGTCTCACCTCGGACTGCCTCATCAGTTTCTGCATGACCATGTGTCTGGTATTACTTTAAAACATAATGACCACGTCTCACCTCGGACTGTCTCATCAGTTTCTGCATGACCATGTGTCTGGTATTACTTTAAAACATAATGACCACGTCTCACCTCGGACTGCCTCATCAGTTTCTGCATGACCATGTGTCTGGTATTACTTTAAAACATAATGACCACGTCTCACCTCGGACTGCCTCATCAGTTTCTGCATGACCATGTGTCTGGTATTACTTTAAAACATAATGACCACGTCTCACCTCGGACTGCCTCATCAGTTTCTGCATGACCATGTGTCTGGTATTACTTTAAAACATAATGACCACGTCTCACCTCGGACTGTCTCATCAGTTTCTGCATGACCATGTGTCTGGTATTACTTTAAAACATAATGACCACGTCTCACCTCGGACTGCCTCATCAGTTTCTGCATGACCATGTGTCTGGTATTACTTTAAAACATAATGACCACGTCTCACCTCGGACTGCCTCATCAGTTTCTGCATGACCATGTGTCTGGTATTACTTTAAAACATAATGACCACGTCTCACCTCGGACCACCTGATCAGTTTCTGAATGACCATGTGTCTGGTATTACTTTAAAACATAATGACCACGTCTCACCTCGGACTGCCTCATCAGTTTCTGCATGACCATGTGTCTGGCGTTGCTGCCACTAATCTTCATGCTTTCCTGCTGCTCCAGAGACTGGTGCTGGTCGTCGTCCTGTTTCTGTTTTCCGTTCGCCTTCGCTTCTCTCTCCGCATCAGGGTTTGCCGCTGACAATGATGCAGCAATAGCCGTGGCATTGGCTGCAAGTACAAATATACATACATGGTGTATTAGTCGACAACACAATGCTGTTTCAATTATTAAAGCAGAATGGTCATTACGGTACTGTTCAAGACTGATAACAATTGGAAAAACAGTATTATCAGTAACTGAATTAAATAAAAAATTAATTAATTCGAATAAAGGAAACCATGCAAAAAATAACCCTCTAAAATAGGCTTCCTGCAACGGCACCTGTACTTTTATATTTGATCTTTGCACCAACTTATTAAAAACTACATTTAGGAGTATGCAGTGAAGGTGTACTCGTTATGTTATGTTAGTACAATGCATGTTTATGCCAAAACGCTATCTATATCCATTGAAAGAGTATGTTAAAATTTGGCTTTATGTGATATACTTAACGTTATGGTGCAGCTAAACTAAATGATTTAAATGGATATAAAGCAGTTTGAAAATAAACCCAAGTATTGAATAAATATTTCATTGCCTGCCTTTGAATAAAAAGTAACTGGAAACTGAAAATAACCAAGGACATGCATTAGCCCATCAAGGAAATTATGTCAACAATGTACAGTTTCATCCGATTAAAAAAACAAGGGCTAGCTCTGGCACTTGCTAAATATGCCAACTGTGAACCGTGAAAGCAGTTGACAAATTTTTATTTTAATTTGGCGAAATAATTTACATTTTTTTTAGACAATAACTATTGATTTCTGCAATTTTTTAAGTTAAATAAATAATTTGGCGAAATGTTTTGCTAACCCAAAGCTAACCCTGCAAAGCAAACGATTATTAGAACAACCAATTAAAACAATTAATACTCTATGAATCTGGCCGATTAGAAACTCCACTTGCACTTACCTAGAGAGTTTGTAACTGGAAGAGGTATGTTAGTTGATGGTATGAGACTTGGCGGCATCACTGGTGGTGGTATGAGGGTTGACGGAACAAGGGTTGGAGGCATGAGAGGCCTCACTGAAGGGGGTGGTATTGGAGGGATGGGTAGAGGGGTTATAATTGGGGGCTGGCCGAGCTGCGTGGGAACTGCTATTGGAGGTGGTGGCAGGATTGGTATTGGCACGGGTGAAGACTGTTTCAGACTTGGTGGAGAGGGTATGCCATTTCCAAGAGTCGTCGGCATAGCAAGACCAGGTGGGGCCTGAAATGGAAAAAACCAAAAATGTACAAATAAAACAGGAATGATGTCACAGGTAGATGACTAGTTTTTTAATTAAAAAACCCACACTTATTTTATAAAGAAATGTTTATTTAAAAAAAGAAAAAGAAATTATTTCACTAATTTTTTTAATTCATAGATCTCCCATTTAAAGATCTCACACTCCCAGGGAAAAAAAAAAAAAAAAAAAAAAGTACTAGTTTGATGAAAATAATGAGCTTAAAAGGATTTATAAAGAAATTTAGAATATAAAATTAATTATTGTTTTCAAAGAAACGTTTTAAAAATTAACACTGAGCTAAGCAGAAATGACACTGGCCATCAAAAGTTTTTTAAATAAAATTTAAAAAAATAAAATTTACTAAATAAATTTACAATATAAAATAAATTATCAATATTTTTAAAAAAAAATTAACACTGATCTAACCACAAAAGTAGTCACTATATTTTGCCTTCTGACTTTATCAAGGTGAAACCAAACTTCAAAGAGTAAAAACATTTCACACACTTACCAGAACAGCGGCCGTCTGTTGCTGGGCATCCATGGCAGTGATCTTGGCCGTGACAGCAGCTGCAGCAACAGCAGAGGCAGTTGGCATGCTGCTGGGACCTGTTGGGGCCTGGAGGGCATTTGGTGGAGTGATCGCCTGAAAACAAAGAAAGAAATGTAATATCATTGTGAGACACTCAACGCATTCTTAACTATGGTTATATAGCGTCAGATATATGGACAACAGAGATAATTAGACTGGAAACCCATCGACACCACTCCATGGGGAGTGATGACCCGAAATCACAAAATACCAATATTAATTGCACAAATATATGTAGCAAGTAGCAAATACACTATAAAATGTTTAATAAAAAAAAAAAAAAAATTGAAAACTAAAAATTAAAATTCCAAAAAGCAAGGCAGGTAGCAGTTCAGAGCTCTCTATAATGATATTTTCCAAAGACAGCAGTATATGCAGGTGAAACTGTATGGTATAAAAAGAGAACTGAAATATGTATGTGAGAAATAAGACTTACCCGTCCTACTCGTAGATACTGTCCTCCCAGATCAAACAGATTCATTGACGCGACTGCATCGAGGCCCGACTGCTGGTTCTCAAACTCAATGAAGCCGTAACCTCTGTAATAAACAACAATCACACTTTAAACAAGTCGCTTGTATTCAATCAATACAATATACTAAAAAAAATGTTGTATACAGAATATGTTTGGGGGTGGGGGGGGGGGGGGGGGGGGGTGTGTGTGTGTGTGTGTGTGTGTGTGTTTGTCTTAGTATTTTTTTTTTTTATTGCCACAAATCAAAGTGACAATGTCAAGGATGGGGAGCCTTGAATCATAGACTAAGACAGTATTTGTAACGTCCTCATGTACATAGATATCCATATCTATATATATATATATATACACTCATACATATACATACAGAAACATATTTTCACAGATATACACATATTTTTAGTGATTTAAGTGTACCAAATTATTTGCTCGTGCTGGAGTAAGTTTTGATCTTACAGAATATTTTATTATTCTATGACTGTGAGGAACATTGTCTAAATCATGCAAGAACTTTTCCTACCAGAAACCTTTTCAATAGATTAATAACAATCTCGCATGGAACAGTACTGACCAGTCTTTATTGTAAACCTAGTGTTACATTTTAATGGACGCATGAAACAAATGGTGCTTTGGGTTAGACTGGACAATTTTAGTGTTTTTATTTGGTGTTTATTTATTGCAAAAGTTACTAAATAAAAATTGCTATAATCAGGCTAAAACCTACCATAGCAAAACCTTTCAAAATTGCTATAGGTTAACAAATTCTTATGTTCGAGCCCTGCTACTTGCGGAATAAAAAATAATCTGATAATTTTTCTACACATCGCATATCAGTTTGATGCTCCATAATCAAGCCACATTCTATTTTCCAACTGCTAACAGAAACAAAAGTCGGGGTTCTCCTTGCAAATTGGCTTCTGCTTCAAGAAATATAAAGGTATCTGTTTTATTTGATGGGAAGAGAGGTACAAATGAACTTACTTGTGTTTACCAGGTTTTGTGGGATCTTGAGCCAGCTTGCAAGTGATAATTTTTCCAAAAGCTTCGAACACACTGAAAGATAAATACAACAGTGGTTTATTAACCAGGAAACAACCAGCAATATTTAGCAGCATTTCATTTACTTGAAGCGTTGTACTAAGTGTATTACATACATATTATACGTGAATAAAAAAAATAAAAAAATAAAACAAGAATATATCATGGCTTCAAGATTCAAGTTGAATGAAAATAAGTGTTAAAAATTGTGTGAATTTTGTCCCAAAACAAATCTGTCTAGGCCAAACAAAATATTACAACAAACTACAGATCAGTTCTAATTCCAAGCAATTGCATTTAAGGTCACTAAAATGTATCAGTGATATTGGTAACTCTTGTAAAATAATACAATGCATATTTGCTAAACCAAACTGAAATAACCAATTGCTGCAATGGAAGTAAAAATCAGTCCTTCCATTCCACAGTGATCAAGACAAGTTGTTTAAAAGTAGAATCCACCAGCATCCAGAAGAAAAAATGGGTGAACTGATCTCAAAACTGCAAAGAAGCTTACCTCTGTATATCGGACTCTGACAAATCACTGTGAATAGATGCTACATATATCCTATTGTAATTCTTTGCTTCCTCGGCCAGCTGCTCTATGATGGGCTGAGCTTGGGGCATGTTACTGGGACGTCCAACCTGATACAAACATAAAAGAGAAAAGTACAGCTCACTGCCCAAAAGAAAATGTTTACAGCTAGGAGAGCAACAAAAAACTTTCATTAAAATATTTCTCAAAACAAAATGTTATAAATTTTAAATGTATACACCGACAGCTAGTAGCCCTAAAAGGTTTTTGTTAAAAACGTTCATGAAAACAGAATGTAATGATCTTTAAATGTATGCACTGAGTGCCAATCAACATCATTCTGGTGGTAGAACACTTAAATACACCCAATCTGCCTTTACAAAATCGTAAATATTTTTATTATAATGCGAAAGACAAATACAAAGTGAAATCTGAACAGTAAATACCAGTCACCGTGTAGAGTTTTCTTAGAAACTATTTGCATACAACAGTTCCTAATTTATTAAAAGTTTATTAGCCAAATTATTAAAACAAATCAGCTGATATGTGTACACACTAGCACTTGAATAATTCTGTACTGACGCGGCAATACCCAAGTTTCATAGCTCGCTACACAATTTTAAAACATTAAACAGTAGTTGCTAATCAATTTTCAATTGACAGAAATGTCACTGATCAATATTTTGACAACAAAATGTTCCCTACAAACCATAAATCGTATAAAATAAAGAGAAAATGTTACAATTACAGATACGATATAATATTAAAGGGGCATTCCTGAGTTTGCTGCAATGTTTAAGATGTTATCGACAAACAGATACTTTTTAACGATTGTAATTACATATCAAATATATTGTTTTGCATAAAATATTAGTGGCTGTATATTAAATGTGTTTCTGATCGTTCTAATATTTGTACTAGGTTAAATTTCATTTTATTTCCTAAAATAATGTTTTTTTCGTACGTACAAAATTATTTGAAGACAAAATCCAATTTGGGCTTCTTACAAATATGAAGACGACCAGAAACACATTGAATATACAGACACTGATATTCTAAACATGAAAATATATTTAATATGTAAGTTTAATCGTAGAAATATTTTATTAGTCAGACACATCTTACAATGCAGCAAACTCAGGAATGTCCCTTTAAGGAAGCCAAAGTTTGCTGTCTAGTAATGTACTAACTTTGATATTGCGTCCCCCGATCATGACGCCATTCATCTGCTCCAGTGCAAGCTGTGCTGCCTCAGGAACCTCGTACTCAATAAAGGAAAAACCTTTGTGCTTATTCGTAATAGGATCCCACGACAGATTCACACTCTTGATTGGTCCAAATGGAATGAAAGACTGTTTTATCGTGTCTTCTTTGATTTCAAAGTTAATACTGCCAACATATATCCTAAACAAACAAAAAAACCCATTTTATTTACATTGATAAATAATAATAAAAAACCTAATATTTTTCTTTTAATTTTAAATGAAAAACCCCCCACTATTTCAGAAAGGTCACATTTACAACATCTTATTTATATTTATTGCATAAATCATATAAACACTTTTTACATGAAAATTATTTGAAATAGAAAAAAATTATGTTTTGTAAAATATTTCATAATAAAGAAAGAAAGAAAGAAATGTTTTATTTAACGATACACTCAACACATTTTATTTACGGTTATATGTCGTCAGACATATGGTTACGGACGACACAGATTTTAAGAGGAAACCCGCTGTTGCCAGAACATGGGCTACTCTTTCCGATTAGCAGAAAGGGATCTTTTATTTGCGCTTCCCACAGGCAGAATAGCACAAACCGTGGCCTTTGTTGAACCAGTTATGGATCACTGGTCCGTGCAAGTGGTTTACTCCTAACAATTGAGCCTTGCGGAGCACTCACTCAGGGTTTGGAGTCGGCATCTGGATTAAAAATCCCATGCCTCGACTGGGATCCAAACCCAGTACCTACCAGCCTGTAGACCGATGGCCTAACCACGACACCACTGAGACCGGTCATAATAAAGAGATTACAATATAAAAAAGTTCTGACCCCCCCCCCCCCACCCAAGGAAATGGCTTATTTAATAAAGCACTAAACACATTTTTATATATGGCTATATGACATCAAATATACTGTTACGGAATACAGAGATAAAGAACACTCACTACCATCACTTCAAGGGATCTTTTATATATGCATCATTCCATTGACAGGATAGGACATACCATGGCCTTTTTAAAAAGAGCACTGGTTGGAATGAAAAATACTTTAATCGGCCAAAAGACGGAGATCGGCCCCAGATTGACTGCACATCAGGTAGACATTTTCAACACATTTTATTTAAGGTTATATGGCGTCAGACACATGGTCAAGGACCACACAGATATTGAGAGAGGAAACCCGCTGTCCAGGGTTGAAAATTAACATGAAAACCAAGGTCGCCAGTAGGGCCAGTTGAAGAAAAATCTTACTGGCCCTTCTCAAATTCAAATAACCCTCCAATTATGACACTGGAATTTAACTGCACAGGTAAAATTAAAACTATAGTGTTTTTGTTGAATAACAACCGTTTGAGTTAAAGAAAACCGATGAATTGACGTTTGACTTCATAATGAATAAAGTGAAAATTTAAATAAAAACATGTTACGTTTTAAACCCATACCAACTCAAAAAAAAAAAAATTGAAACAGAAATCCAGTAAAAATAAACATGTTTCTTTACAAAGTGCCATTAAATTAAACATATCAAATCTAATTTTCAATACAGGGTAAAAGATAATGCAGTAGAAAACAGACTAAATGTAAAACTGCGTATGCTTTAGTGAACTAGTCTGGGAGTGGCAGTCCTCTTTGTGGGGATGCAAGAGGAATGGAATACATTTTGTAGTGATACAAGAGGGGTGAAATTCCCAGCAAATGATTTCCTCGGGAGTGGCTGTTCTCCTAAATAGAGATCCATGGAATCTTCCACCGTTTTGCCAAATGCCCATTCGACCCTGCTTTGTGCAGACACACGACCCTGGTCATGTATTACGGTCGTGTCATTCAGATTACACTGGGTGTTCCGTCAATTGCCTTAAAACTTATATCACAAAAAAGAGTTAACCTATGCAGTTTCATGGCAATTTGTAAAGAATTTTTGTTTATTACACTGCACTTTTACCCCCAATAAAATTTTATTCGAGACGGTATGGGTTGAAAACTTAATAAATTAATATATGAATTTTATCTTTATTCATTATGGTGGCGCTGTCAAAATATAGACCCTGCACTAGGTCTTCACCTGCCAGATTTGTAGTTCGCACCAACACAGACGCGGTGTGTTTTGTCACATTCGATTCAGTATGAGTGTGTTTCTTTTTAACAAGTACCATACTCGCCAGACACTAAAATCGATGGTCGCCCAACGGACTACCTTTGTAAAACTCTTAGTCGCCCTTAGCCAATAAAGGTCGCCATGGGCGACTGCTAATTTTCAACCCTGGCTATCGCCACTTCATGGGCTACTCTTTTCGATTAGCAGCAAGGGATCTTTTACATGCACCATCCCACAGACAGGATATTACATACCATGGCCTTTGTTACCTAACGGGTACAAGAGTTAAATTTAAGGAATAACACAGTGTGTGAAAATGAGTGCCAAACCTACCTGCACATCAAGGCTAATGCCTGCTGCCTCTGGACTGTCGTTTGGAAATTCTGCATTTGCTGTGAAGAAGAAACAATATATAGTCAGGATCCACAGATCCAAAACATTTCTCCTAAATTCAAGGGCCATAACTCTGTGAAAAATGGGTAAATCGCCATGAAAGTTAAACTTGATTTGTAACAGTACATGATAAAGTTACATTTAAAATTTCATCTCAATATCTTGAGGCAGTGCAAAAACAAAAACAGCCATGAAAACTAAAAAAAATAATGTATCTCTTAAGTTCAAGGCTATAACTGAAAAATGGGTAAATCACCACAAACGTTCAACTTTATTTGTAATTGTATATGATAAAGCTATACACAATATCTCAAGGAATTTTTTTTTTTAATCCGAAAACTATATGTGGGACTGATGGATGGACGGACAGACAGACAATATACTTCCCTTCGGAAACAAAGTGAGAGACAATTGAATGGACTTGTCATGTTACAGCATCCAGAACATTTTTTTCTGCCACTCACTAATTGCAAGTATTAAAAACAAAAAGCAAATTTTACTTTAATTTGGCCGAATGAAGTAATGTAATTATTGATATACTGGTGGAAAATAATTGTGGGTTTCTGCAAATTTTTTAAGTTTACCAGATAATTTGGCAAAACATTCTGCTTACCTAACCCTAAAAAAATATGGCAAAATTAAGCTTACTTGTTGCTGGTGTGCAATTGTCTGCCGAACCAGCACGCTTTTGATACTCTGTTCCATTGCATACTTCTTGGCCTTCTGAATGAGATCTTGCTGGGACGATGACAGCTTGGGAGGTGTGAATAGCTTGATTTCTCGCTTGGCACCGGGACCCTCCAACAAAGGACCAGTCTGGTTTGCCTGCAGTATGAGGTCCTCTGCACCAAGGAAAAAAAAAAGGAAGAAATAAGAAATGCTGCACTCAGGAGCAAAACTTGCCAAAAGCTTTGGTGCCAATGAAAGAATTAGTAATACACTATTAAAAAATTCCTACCAACACATAGACACAATCGATCAATGCCTTACCAACACGACAATATACTGCATTAACATAAAAAATATATATATTAAGACATATTGCTATCAGTTTCCAGGTTCAGTATTCAATACAACCTGTGTCTGATGCAACACCATTTCACAAACTGAATTATACAAAATACTCCTTTCTGAAAAACAATTTTTCGGAACATAACATGTTCTGCACTTCTTGAAAAAAGTTCAAGCAATAAAAACAAATTTAAAAAAAATTAAAAATTAAAAAAAAAAAGTCTCCAGATACACCTCAAAACACACCAAAAATATGTAAGAGTGCAAGTCGATTCTTATGAAACATTGTTTACCGCTTCAATGCTGAATGAAAGGCCTCTGTATAGCCCTTTTTCAGGGCTGGCCCTGTTCTCTTGGCTAGAAGCCTTCAAATACATGTTGACTGTTATGGTGGCACACTTTTCACTTCTACTACCATTGCATATGAAAAACACAGAAAAAGAAAGAAAGAAAGAGACATAAGTAATCGGTTCCTGCACTAAACTCCTTGAAACCTTGGTTGGGGGGATCTGTATCCTTTTCTTAAGACACCTGCAAATAAAACTATTACAAAGTATGTACTCAGATTAACCAGAAGACTAAAAGCCGCTTATGTTATAAAAACACAACAGACTTCCTACAACTGGTTGGCCATAAGCAGGGATGTAAATAATATTTGGCAGATGGCAAAAAAGAAAAAAAAGAATAAAAAAAAGAAAAAAAAGAAAGATCAACTGTTAGCTGCAAATTATTTGTTGCTTTCTAGATGAACATAACTTTTTATCAAAACACAAGGACAAAAATTTCACACCAAAAATTACAAAATCATCAGATTTTCATCTGTGATACTTAATCACTACTCATCAAGGTATGTGCCATGTCATCAAAATCAGTCCTTTTCTATTTATGCCACCTGTTAAAAATATTGTATGCACAAGCCTACATGTATGTCCGTCCGTAAGAAAATCACTGGAGATTTTGATTTTAACTTTTTTTTCAAAAGAGGAATAAAAAATATTATTATTCATATTTGAACAACCTTTGACAAGACAAAACTTATGTTCAACCCTATTTAATAAAATAAAAAGAAAGTAGACCAAAAGATTGCGATTACTCGGCAAGTTATATATTACACAAGCTTTTATTTCAAAATCTTCAGTGTTTCGCCAACTATCTCTTTCACTAATAACCCAATACTGCTGATGGTGGAATGGCTTTGTTAGTGGCCTGGAAATGTTTTATTTAACGACGCACTCAACACATTTTAATTACGGTTATATGGCATCAGACATATGGTTAAGGACCACACAGATATTGAGAGAGGAAACCCATTGTCGCCACTTCATGGGCTACTCTTTTTCGATTAGCAGCAAGGTATCTTTTATATGCACCATCCCATAGACAGGATAGCACATACCACAGCCTTTGACATACCAGTCCCACCAAGGAATGAAGACTTCAAGTTCACTTATCCATGCACCTCTATTAGATGAGAACCTTCATATTCAACATGAAGAATTGTAATATGTATGAAAGGATGATAACCCCCTTCCCCCCTGATTTCTTGTTTCAGCTGGAGACCAATGATTAATCTAGGATGGAAATCACATTGGCTCTCTAGAATGAATATTAAAAATACAAAGGTTAAAAAAAAGAAGCACAGGTGTTGTCATAAGAACATTAACAGTTTTGGGGTAGCACTAAAATCCAGAATTAACCACAAACAAACAAAAAATAGGAGAATTTTTATCCTCTGTAACATACTAGCTGTCAGCAATGCTTTATATTGTTTATTTTAATAAAATATCAACACATTTTTTTTTTTTTTTGCATTTGGTAAATGTCCATCAGGTTTCATCATTTGATTGTTTACTGTGGCATCTTCACGACTCCATATTTTGGGATTTAAAAACAAGAACAGTGTGTAGGCTCGGTGTATGAAACAGAAAAGTGAAATGTATGAACCATGTACCAGTACGACAATGAACCCTGTTGCAAACCACCTCACTATAAAGGGCAATCCATTCACTACATCAATTGTAGCATTTGTAAAGTTACGTGCACCAGCCACTTTGACCAAGTGGTTCAAGCCACTGGGTTCAAGGTTTGTAGATACTGAATTCATTCTCTCTCCGTACTATCTCAGTGCACAAAGCTCAAACAGGATGTGCAAGGCCATTACACTAACTTCTCTTGAACTATTAACCTTTTTTACCTTCATATGTTGTTCGACAGACAGAACCAAATAGCTTGGGGGGTGGGGTGGGGGTCGAGACAGAGACAGAGGGAACCTTGAGATGCATGCCTGCAACATAAAGATTTAACATTAACTGCACAAGCTGCATGCACTGTTCATTAGTATAAGTATGGTAAATGTTTACTGAAAATTTAAGATATATTTTTCACTATTTCTTAATAAATTTTAAATATCTTATGATGCCAGTTAATTTGCTTTGAACAAAAAAAAAGAGAAAAAGATGTTTAATTGTTGGTCAATAACAACTATTACAACTGGGTTTGTTTCGGATTTTTAAAATCCTACTTAATACATATATGCACACATACATGTATATGCAAAGTTCAAATAAGATATCCTGGACACATATTTTGGCTATCTGGGCCATCTATCCAGGACCAGGGTTAACAGGTTAGAAGTCACTGTAATAGCCCACCACCAGTCCATTGAATCAGTACTGGGACATGAACTCAGTACCTACAAGCCATAAACCTGGTGACTCAACGAAAGCACCACCAAGGCATCTCTATTCAACCACAACTTTCTTGAAAGTACAGAAAATGTGAGAGTAAAGAATGTTTATTTATCCCCACCCACCCACTACAAATGCACAGCCACTAAATATTTAACATAGGTAATGATTTACAACAAAGGTAGTTTTGCTCATTCTTTCAAAAGAACACCAAAAACTATATCATATTTCTTTTCAAATTGAAAACAAACAATATTGATGTATTCGCTTGTCACTTGTGCTTCAAATGTCAACTTGGGGTTTTAAGGTATATGGTACCTGTAAAAACAAGAATATGAAAAAAAGAAAGAAGAAGAAAAAAAAAAAATTAATATGACACAAATCAGTCAGTTTTAACACAATATTTCTGTTTGCTTAAATCTATACAAGTTACTATATGTTAATCTAAGCATTGCACTAAAGCAATATATATTAAAAAAAAAAAAAAAAAAAAATGAACTCTGCACATTTTGTTTAAATACAGTAAATTTATAAAAATGCATGCTGAATTAACATGGTAGATCTCTGCATGTACAGGTTACACAATAACACTAGTATATTTAAAATAACATCTATTGTTATTCTCATTAGTAAAATATTATTCTTCCAGAAACGACTGCTGCATACAGATGCTGCTTTCAGTTTCCGCGTCACAGGTCAACATGGGGGCAGTTTGGTTTGCACGGCTGCAAAAATACAGACAGAAAAAGAAAATAATTTAATTTCGGCTCCCGTGACGTACATGTATGTGTACATGTATTTTGGTACTTCTGAGTTCTCAAAATATTAACATGCTAGATGACCCCCCCCCCCCCCCACCAAATTTGTAAACTAATATTATGTTTTTCACTTAAGTACAGACCTGAATATTAGTTTCAAATAGTTGTTTAATGTTCAATTTACCTTAAAATACTTGTAAGAAACCATTCAGACCTATTAAATAATTTTTAGTGTATAATGTTCTTCCTTGCAGAAGTTATTCGCAGAATTAAAATAAATGAATATATGTATGTTTAACGACACCCCAGCCACAGTATTAAATGTCTTGCCTACCATAAACGTGTTTGGTGTCATTTGCATACATAAGATGTTCATCTTTAAAAAAATTAATATTAATTTTTAACTAACAACTATTTAACAAGTAACATCGATCAAGGACTTACAGTTTGTGTTAAATGGAGCTGGACGCAAACCTTTAATATTTAGCTTTACGCAAAAGTATTTCAATTAAATATGTTTAATTAATTAATTTTTAATTCTTTTCACATGCACTGTGATGAATATCCATAGGAACATCTGTAAACCAAGTTTCATTTGATGTTGGAGAAATGGATCTAAATGTGAAACTTTAAATGTTGAACAAAAAGCAAATATATTTTAATTAAAAAAGTTTAATTAATTTTAAATTCTTTTCACATGCATTATGATGAACACCCATAGAAAGAACTACAAAACAAGTTTCATCAATTTGTGACTTTTAGTTTGTGAGAAATGGAGCCAACATCAAACCCTGACATTAAGCTAAATGCAAAAGTATTTTAATTATAAAAATGTTCAGTTTATTAATTTTTAATTCTTTTCACATGCACTGCAATGAGCACCCATAGATACAACTATAAACCAAGTTTCATTTATCTAGGATTTATAGTTTGAGGAAAAACTGATGTAAACGTTGATGCTATCGCTGGAAAAGTATACCTATATCTTGCCTTTTTACTATGTAAGGAAGAGACTTTTTTCTTCTTTTTTTTTGCATCTGCCACCTCAAACTGTGATGCAATAGGGCAACCTATCTTACTTTTAAAAACATTTCTTAAAGTTCACTATCCTAGATCACCTGTCAGGGTTACACGACTATTTTATGGTTAAATGTCCAGTGCACGACTGGTATATCAAAAGCTGTATGTGCTATCCTGTCTGTGGGATGGTGCATATAAAAGACCGCTTGCTACTAATGGAAAAATGTAACAGGTTTCCTCTCTAAGACTATATATCAAAATTATCAAATGTGACATCCAACAGCCATTGATTAATAAATCAATTTTGCTCTAGTGGTGTCGTTAAACAAAACAAACTTTAACTTTCTACATAATAAAGACATACATAAAATTTCAGCTGCATATTTTGTGGCATTGTGAAAGAAATTAAATCTGGAAAACAGTATGTGGGATGGACAGACAACTTATAGTCCACTCCAGTTGACTGGTAGAGGGTTAAAAGGGTAACTGTTGTTGATTTTGTTTTTAACCCCATCACCCAATAACTTTTTTTACTTCATACTACAATTTATAAATAAATATGTTAAAATAGATATAAACACCACACTGCTCTGGGGTTGTTTTTTTTTTGTGTTTTTTTATATCAGTCAATGTCATTTCCAGTAACATTTAAACTAGTCAAAAACAAGCCACACGATTCCATGGAAATTTTCAGTAGCATCTCAATAGCATACTGGCAAAATCACAAAGCCGAATATCTGGTACCCATTATCACTGCAATTACCAGGATTACTGAAGAATGGTTTCCACATGATCACAGACTGTGACAGAGCTTTGAATTGAAAAACGTTTCTTATAAAATCTGAAATCATGTGGCTTGCAAAAACCAACTTTTATTCATATATTATTATTTTTTTTTAAATCAAGTCGTTTAAAACAGAATCAAATCATGTTGTGGAAATGTCAGCTGTATACAGTTGCCTCTCAGCATCACAGGACAGCACAGAGATGATTTGATTGCCTATAAAAATACAGACAGAAAAAGAGAACAAGGCATTATTTCAGAACCAATCACTTGCACCTAGTTACCTAAGTCACATCTGTTGGTGTATTACATGTACAATGTACGTACAAGTGCAGATTGAAATATAATAAATAAATTTTAAAATGCCATATATTGTTTTTAATTGTCGCTTCAACAAATAAAACCGTAACATCACATATGTGACGATGAATATGTGATGATGATATATACAGTATTCTAACGAAAAACAAAAAATCCCAAACCTATATTTAAGTCTATGTACATGTATGTATTCAACATTTTGGGGTCCAGTGTTAAAAAAATCCAGTCTTCACAAGGAAAGGCAAGTGATCAATTGCAATCCTTTCTGCACTCGCCTGGAAATGTTTTAGGAGAGCACTCCCTCTACACTTGTATTTATCTTTTTATTTAAAATTGAAGTTTACTTCTTTCAGTGTTAGAAACAAATCCATGTACACTATAAAATCTTTGTCATAATACACGTATTTAGTAAACAGTAATGAATCACTCATTACATTTAATACAGTCATAATAATCCCCCTTCATAGTCCATTCCTTGATGTGGTAAGGGGGCTAGTATGTCTCAGTGATCCAGATAACTATGCCAGCAGGAGCTTTGGCTTCTGTTAGGGACACCCAAGCTGGACTGGTCAATGGGTAGAGGCTAGACTGATATGGACTAAGAGTGAGGTAACCCTAACAGAAACCTCAAGTGCTGAAGTCAGAGGTATTGGGCCGCATGGCGCACTCTAATAGACCACAATACCATGCATCAACAGCTATTATGACTACATTACATTTAATGAGGAGAGTGATTGCTTGCCTAGAACCATTTCAGGAGAGTGATCTTAAGCTCGCCTTGATTTTGGTCATGGCAGAAGGCTGCAAAAGTGTAATACATTTATCACATTTGTATTTTACTTAATATATGTAACATATCTACAAGTTTCTGCTAGAAGTTAATATTCTATTTCATTCAAACATTTGAATCTACACTTAATAATAAAAATATTTTAATTTTAAAAGCAAAAAGGTTGAATAATGTTTGTATATTTAAAGGAAAAAAGATAAGTCAGTCAGTCAGTCAATATGTAAATCAAGCAATCACTCATCTACAATACAGAGAGAAGTGGGGAAAAAAAAAGAGTAATCTTTCCCTTAGAAAAGAAAAACTCATTTCTTCCCCTAGATACGTTTTGACATCATAAACAGTACTTCACTATAGGCGGTTAATTGTGTGTAAGAACAGTTTCCATGGTGGAAGTTGTATCAACAACTAACTTGCGTCATCAGCGATACGTATGTCACAGCTATGACGCAACGCTGCCTCTTGTTCTCAATTTGCTAACTAATTTTCAACGACAGTATGGTTCGCAAAATCTTCCATAAAATGATAAAAATATTGAAAATGGATAATAAATAGATTATACCCAACTGTCTACTCGGCAATACCGTTTATCTTGCACGAGTGAAGTGTCACCAATCAGTATTATCTAAGTATCTTTACACATTCTAGAGTACATTAGAGAAAAATTAAACTACCTTCTCCTTAGTAGCTTTTATATGGTTTCAAACAATAAAATTATTATCTTTATTTGATACAAATTTACAGCTTGCCCTGGTGCCAATATTACATACATGTATACTTTTTGTGCGGTGAAGAATTTAATTCCAAAATGTGATATATGCCATTTCCAGATTTTAGAGTTAACAGTGAAGGCATACTGACACATTAATTAGTACAACTGTACAAAGTTTATAATAAACCACAATCTATGCCTAATGAATACAGACATCGAAATAAGTCCAGAACGGTTGTTCAGATTACCAAGAGGTTACCACATGTCAATAAAGTCGTTCTCCACAAAAACAAAAACTACACACCCTAAATTTTGATTGGTTGTGTTTTTATCAAAAATATATACATGTACCATTACAATAAGCAATAAGAATGAATAACAAAGTAGCAGTGTATCTGCAATGGGATTTTTTTACCTAATGAAAATAGGAATTGTTAACTTCATGAATGTATCATAATGCATAGGTTATCATTCCTCTATTTTGTGGAAATTTCTACATGGGTTACCATGCACTATGCTTATTTTAATACCTGTGATGTAAATACCTATTATCACATTTTGGAAATGAACTCTTCAACAAGGATTCAAGAATATTTTTTTTTTTTAAATTCAATTCAACTGAAGGTAAAATGATCACACATAATCATTAGTCAGATCCATGGGGCTAAGGGGTGCGCAGTTAAAATTCATCCTCAAAGTAAATCACAAGTGACAAACAATTAGAGAAAGCTCCAAATGTGAAATGATCCTGATCTTGTTCTGGGGTCATATTGTTGGGAGTCAGGACTGAATGTATATGGGATGTGTCTGGGTCACATTCATAAGGCTGCTCAGCAGTTGCACAATCAGACTTTAGTAGCTGGAGTACATACAATAAATTTATGAACATGTGTAATGCCTATCTCATTGCCACAGACACAATCAATCAATCAATCAATCAATCTCAATCTCTCACTCTCAATCGCTCAATCTCTAGATAAATACTAAAAGTTAAAACAATCTCTGAAAAAAAAAAGTTCACTACATACAAATACAAGGTATGTCACAATGGATGTCTGCCATTTTCTCTGTGCCCTACACAGGCTGCCACTCAGGCAGGGTTTCTGCCAGAGGGTAAAACGGGTATGGCTCCATACCCAAAATAAAAATTGTAGGTTTTATTTTTTTAAGTTAACCTTTTGACAAAATTAATGCCTTATCATTAAGGTATAATTTTTTTGACCCTAATCCTAAACCATAACCATACCCATTTACCCTGTGGTTGCATTCAATCCCATAGCACAACACCGAACAAGTTCTTTCTGGCAAAAACATCAAAGTGCCTCAAGGTATTTGTTTTTGAAACTGTGTTTCATAATGAGAACATCTGTAATTCTATCCTTCATCCACACTGCCAACTGACTAGTTTTACACACAACTTGAACTAATCAAACTAAATGTGTGAAGCCAATTTGAAAAATAACAAAGGACATTTTCAAATTCCAGACTATATTTTGGGGTACCATATTTATCACATAAAAATCTTAATTATATACATAGCAATGAAATATACAGATCTACGGAAACCATAAAAGTCATATCCGGTGAAGTGTCATATTTTCACTGTATTTTAGCTACAGTGAAAGTATAGAAGTCGTATTTACTTTTTTTTTAAAGTGCATGATTAAATTATCTCCCTTCGTCTCGGTTCTTCGTATTTAAATTTGATGATTACCAATGCATCTGATCATATTTGAAAAATAAAAAACGTAATTTAAACAACTGTACCTACAAAAAAGGGATACGAAGTGCAATTACGATAAAATATCTAAAACGAATTGAATACGAAGCTAAATAATGATGACACAATGTAGTGTCATCGAGTGTAAGTGTAAGGATTTAACGGCATTCGACTCGTTTTGTTTTTGTGGGAGTTTTTAGAGGATCAGTTTGTCAGGTATGTTTGCACTGCAGTATTGTTAAATAAATGTTAATAAAGATAAATTTTAATCAAATTTCTTTTTAAAAGTCTATGGTAAAGTAAATTTTCTGGCAAAGTTCCATAGGAAGAAATATATCATGACGTTACGTGTTTTTGATATGATAAGCGAAAGATATTACCAAAAAGCGAAAGATATTGTCAAAAATTAGGAAATATGTATATAATGAATAGACCATTTCATGGTATTTTTCCGAATACGATTTTTGTGTCAACTCGTGATGTGTGAAAATATTGTTTTCACACACCACTCGTTGACATAAAAATCGTATTCGAAAACCCCCATGAAATAGCCTCTATATTCTGACAAAAATTGAGAACATAAATGTATAAGTATCTAAATTAGCAATGGATACCGACAAAAAATAGTATGTCCTTGTACGTACTACAAAATGTATATGACAACAATAATACAAAGATGAAGATACATGTGTAAATGTCACCACATAATAACAACCAATAAATAACTAGTACTGTGTAAGATAAATTATAACATATGCAAAATAAGGCCACTATAAATTAAAACTACATATATCAGGGTTCGAAACTCGCCCAAAAATATGGTGGGCCAAAAAATAATAATGCATGTTGACAAATTATGGTAAGCGAACCACGAGCAAGATTTTAATGTAGAATACAAATATTAATAGTGTCTCATGTATTATAGCTCTAAAGAAGATATTATTTGGGTGACTAACACCATTATTTTTTAATATTTAAGTCACCCAAACAGAACATACAGGCCGTTTTGAGCCCTGATATATATAGTATCAGTCACGCCCCAAGGATAAAGGCCCCACCATACGTTGTTTTTGATAAAAATCTAGTATTCAAATTATAATGGCCTATACCAACACAAAATGCTATTACCCCCCTCATCATGGCTTCATCTTGCCCCTAATGGTTAAATTAAAACAAGTCTGTAGGACGTTCCCAACATTAATAAGGTGTCACAGTCCACATCTCTGTTAATTTAATGTAAGCTTGCATCTTACTATTTGGTAAACAACATAGATTACACAAGCATTATAACAGTACTGCTAAAGCAATACATGTCCCCTACCGGGTCCAATTTTTTCCGTATCTCCTAAATTCCAGGGCCATAAAAACAGGTAATTGCCATGAAAGTTAAACTTGATCTGTAACAGAACCTGATAAAAAATATATACACAACATTTACAAAGCCTGTTTATGTCTTACACGTGTATAACTAGTATGCATTTACAATGCTTAAACACCTGTGTTTAAGCCAAACAGACTTTGTAAATTCGGCCCATAATTGTATGTATTAACTGACCATTTGTGTAGTATGTATTTAAACACATTTTGGCTAATGAGCGTCTAACTTACCTCCACTAATTTTAAGTTAAATTTGAACTATTGATGAAAAAAAAAATAACCTCAAAGAAAACCCAAAGAAAAAAGTCAAGTCTGAGTTTGGGTAAACAATTTTCCATTTATCCATTATTTAAATGATTTAGTAGTTGTAGTAGGTTTTAATTTTCAGAGGTCTGATACTAGTGTTTTATTATTCTCGTAATGTACACAACCCATGCACCTGCCATGAGATGCTTATAAATACTGGACTGCACAGGACTAAACATCATGTTTTATTATTCCTATATACAGTACACAACCTATGCATGTAGCACGAATGTCTTGTAAGTAATACTGGACTGCAACACACATACCCCCCACCCCACTCCCCACCCCCCCACCCCACACACACACTCCAATATAAAGACAAGTTGGTTTACAGCAAATAGAACACATTTTAAAAAATCTAATGTACACATATATATACAAGTTGATATACAGTAACATCAACAACTGTTTGTACACAGAATAATAGAGACCATTTCATCGGTGTGGAGACAATACCTACAAAAGGATGCAAAACCCAATGCAAGGTCACTGGAGTTCTAATTTTGATCAAGCAACGTTTTTGGGCCATCTGAAAAGAAAAACTAAGACCAGCCTGTTTTACAGTGCATCGTCAATTGTACATGTAGTGTGCTTTATGTTATGCATTTAATGAGAACACACAAATACTGACAAAAATAACTGGCTCCCAGTGGGCCGTGTAAGACATAACAGTACAAAACAAACACGATGCTTTGTTGTGGAAGGTGTAACAAAAAACCGTACCACATGTATAGAAATTTATACAGGTGTATATGTATGTATATATATGCAGACCTAGCAAATTATTGTAAATTAACATTATTGATTTTTAATGAAACACATTTAGTTATAAACGTATATTCTTAAGAAGGCTGGATTCAAGCATAAATTACATGTAATAAACAAATCAACAAAACTGCACAAACTACAAAAAGCTGAACTGGTAATGGTCAAGATGTAAATAAACAAATGAAAATATATGTTGTAAAGAAAAACTGTTACAACTTGTAAGACAAGACATTCAGTAAATATATGTAGTCAGGCAATATGCATGTAAAGTTTGTTTTGTTTAACGACACCACTGGAGCGCATCGATTAATTAATCATCGGCTATTGGATGTCAAATATTTGGTAATTCTGACTCGTACTCAACAGAGGAAACCTGCAACATATTTTTAATGCAGTAAGGAATCTTTTATATCCACTTTCCCACAGACAGGAAAACACATACTATGGCTTTTGTCCAGTTGTGGTGCACTGGTTGGAATGAGAAAAAACCCAATCAGCTGAAAGGATCCACCAAGGTGGTTCGATCCTGTGACGCAAGCACCTCAAGCGAGCACTCAACCGACGGAGCTAAATCCTGCCCCCTGGCAATATACATGTATGCATATTACATTACTGGGGTCAAGATGCATTTTAAAAATTATAAAATAGAAAAATTCACATACAGCCTGAATATGCAGTTTAAAAACAGTTCTCAACATCAGAGAAAGATTTCCCCACAAATCAGTCAAGTCAGAAAAACAGAAATGTCAGCCTCCACTGGCAAATTTATGTAACAGAAAATTAAGAAAGTTTTGAAGACATTAATATCTGTATTAAGATTTGCAAACCAAGAAATTACCCGATGTATGTTTACCAGGAACATAACATAATTTACTATTAAGAAGCTGTTTAGCAAATTTAAAACTTTTAATGATCAACATTATACAATGGAAACATACAAATTTGTTATCTTTGAATAATCAAAGTTTGCTTGACCAGTTCCAGTTGAGCCTTTTACAGCTTGAACAAAAGGTCATCATAATGAACCTACCATAGTCCATTTTCATTTTCTTGGCCAGCTGAACATCCTAAAATAGACAAGAATTCACATTTACAAGTGTATATATTAATTATCAAATATCAAAATGATATTTTAATTTTTTTTAGCCAATTATATTCAAACTGCAATAAAAAAAAATAAAAAAAATAGGAGGGATTCGGGAGAGGAGGCTGGATGTGGTGGTGGTGGTGGCAGTTGTATATCAACTGAATTGTTAACTGGGTGGAGGGGATGCATTATCTTCGGAGTTGAAGGTCAGATCCCCCTACCACCACCACCCACCCATCCCCAGCTTCTGACACCTACAGGAATATTAACTTGGGATGCGTGTGTTTTTATTTCATTTATGGCCAAAAATAAATTAGTGCTTTTTTTAAATGGTTCTCATTCTCTCTTTAAAAGTAGTATTATAAATGTGGTGGAAATCTAACAGTAATTAAAGGTAGAAGAGTAATTTATCAGTTAACAATGTGGTCTGGACTTCAGATGTCGATGACAGTCACGTTCCGCATCCTCTATGTAGCAAATTTAAAATGGCGCTGAAATTTTTTAAGTTACTGTTGGAAGATTTATTTTGTTAATAATTTGATGCACATACTTCAATCAGGATTTATTGAGTATGGTAGGTTATACATTTTTGGTTTGTGTGTCCATTTCTTGCACTATATTAGTTGAGAAACAGTTAAAACATGGTGCCACAAGTTTTGAATACCAGCTACTATATATCGCTGTGTATTAGCCAACTTTTCAAGCCTCTAAATACCACCATGAGAAGAGGGATCGGCCAATATACGGAGTCAACAAAAAATATCTAAGAAAATACAATCAAATATCGGCGGGTACTGAAATATGATGAGAAATAAAAAGAACATAATAATGTTATTCCACATTAAAGGATTTTTAAAAATAAACCGTTAATATTCTTGTTCAGCTATCGTAAAATCTTTATTAAAATAGTTTTTGTACACTGTACTTTGATCGGTTCACCAAAACAAATCCCCATGATTCACTGTTACAAGTCCGAGATCAACAGTATCTCGATCGGACATATCTATATTTTTGCCTGTTTTAACTACATAAAAGTTGAGTCGGCTTATACATCTTACCAACCATTTTGTACCAAATACTGAGGGGGAAACTAAGGGGTTGACTTATCCACAGAGTCAGCTAATACACGGCGATATACGGTATAGATATAGGATATGTAACAAGATCCGGACATAGTAAGAACCACACTAACTACGTCCCTCCAGGCTAAAGAAAACCCTGTCTGAAACAACAGTGTTCTTACACGTGATACCCAAATAATTTTACCAGTTTCATCGTGACATTTCAACATATTAAAACAAGCTTTGGGATATCTGGATGAATGAAATAATGTCCATTATAAATAACAGCTTAATCAGTGCTGAACAGTTTTATCACAGTGTGTGCATTTTATGGTCAGCCAATTGCCTATGGCGAGTCAAAATAGAGCCGAGCAAGTCAAAACCTTATCATCTGTTACCCGCCTGTCAACTGAAAATTTCCGCATATATTGTATTATGTCTCAAAATGCAAATAACTAATGTTTGTAAGAGATCGGAAAGTTATTTTTTTATTTATGGTTTTCAACTGGGCTCCTATTAGTATCAGCGCAACCAAACCCATATAGGACATAACAGTGACCACTTCCCCGGTTTATCGAACAGTCTAAAACCATTCAGAATGCCTCGGCCGGTTTTGAATATGTATTTGGAAAACGTTGACCATGTAAATGTATCTGTAGGTTCAATCGGAACACCTCGGCCATGTCCGTCTTTACTTTCCATTTAGTTACAATAGGAACAACTTGTCACATTCCGCTACGCTGTGTTTCGCAGAAAGATTTAGTTTACGAGTTTGAGATTTTCTGAAGTTACATTGTATTGGAACTTTTTTGTTTCTTATGGAATATACCGAGTCTACTATTCCAAACACCCAATCGTCACTGCAAACGATGTCAACAGTCAGGTTTGGTAATTAGTTCCCGGTTTGATATTGGCTGACATTAACAAATAGTACTAGCTCACATTATTGTATAATATTGACACAATATTCTACTACGTTATTGTAGTGATTTACTTTGTATGATTTAGAAATATTGTTATCATTATCATTATCCATTTCATAATTAAATAGTGATTATACCTTTTAACTTGTGTTGTGTGTTTATTTCTCTAGTGGATGTGATTATTGTTTGTAAAGATTGCTGTCAGCTTAGTATTTTTTTAATTACTTGTCATACGGCCATAAAAGCATCTTATTCATTCCATGACCAAGCCTTGGTAAAACATTCCAGATGTTTGATAGTGTGGGTCCCGTGACAACATAATAATTATAATTTAATTACAACAGTTTGTAATATAAACTAAAACAAGTTCTGTTTCGTTCTTTTGTGTTATTATTGTTTGTATGATATAATAACATGTTTTTAAAGTGCAATTTAAGTAAGTTATTTTTTAAATAAAATTCGGTCGTGAGCCATTCAAAAGTTGTATGGGCGAGTCAAAGTGATGCTGTGAGTGGCCCGATTGGCCAGTCAAAAAAGAATCCCAAGTGCATACCCTGTTAGGCCAAGAGAATGAAAGTTATAGATTTGCGTCCGAACAATTTTAAAAACACATGAGACTTTTTTTCATTTTTCATTATTTTGATCTATTATTTCCACAGTAGATTCAAGTCCAAATGAGGTCGACACATCAAAAGTTCGACAGTTTTCGTCAATGTTTGGAATATACTGCTTCCTGCTTGAAGATTCAATGCTCTACTGGACTACACTTCAGAATTTATGACGGAGATGGCAGTTTTGGCGCGAAGGACCTCGTAGACATTACCACTATTGACGATTTCGAACTTGAATTTGTGTGATGATCATTAAGTGCCTTTTTTGTGCAAATAATGATTTTTTTTTGTAAATAATTAAAAAATTTAGCGTTACCTTTCATGGCATGTGGGCGGTGGACGCAAATCTATAACTTTCATTCTCATGGCGTATCATGTTTATTTAAAATTTAAAATGATTTCACACAAGCTTCAACTTCTTGTTTCACTATATAGAATTTGGTTTAAAACAACAAACATCAACTCAACTAGTACATTTGCCATTTATTTTGATGAACTACAACCTGGCAGCTCAGTTTATTTGTGATGTTTTGTGGTCTTTACCGGTAATTTAACACACCAAAAAGCCATTGCAATTTTATTCCCCACAACACTATACATTGTTTGGGAGTAAACAAATATTACTAGTAGATATGCTGAAAACCCTCAATAAAAAAAAAAATACCCTACATGTTGTCAAGTCTTACTAATCATGCAGACAAATTGAGCTAGGCCCAGTGTCATGGCGGCCATGTTTCTATTTTGCGAATATTTAATGTTATAAATGCCGTCGCTTATAAATGCCATAACAGAATCTATGTAAATATACGACAATTTTGTATCATCATCTATTTAGGTATCTATTGTTAAAATATTTCTAACCTCTGGTGGCATAATATCGTTGAATCCATCCATATCCCCGAGAGGCAGTTGATCTACAAATTGCATTTATTCTCCACACTTATGCAAGTAGCGATTTGCATAAATTTAGAATCCAAAATTCGATGCGGAATAAGGAATTGCAAATATAATAATGACAGGTTAACGACACAATTATTAACTTTTGCTTTGAAATGTGAACAATATATGCCCATAAATGTGGGGATGGTGGAGCATGCCACCGTTTTTTTAAGCTGACGACAGTGATTCAAATCCCGTCAAACCTGGTTCACAGTTTCAATTATATTTCTTATAAAGTGCCTATCATTTGCGTATCTAATACAATAATAATTATTAAAAAAATAATAATATAAAAAAACTTTCCAATTTATCTCACAATTTAATCTGTTGAATTTTAAGTCGTTCGCCATTATAGGCAAACTATCTAAGAACTGTCAGCCTGTAAGAATTTTTAGGCATGAGAAAATTAGAAATCAGGGTCCAGGGACTGCAGGCTCTTGATCGGGTTCAGGGCGAAGTTTTTTGTTGTTTTTTGTTTAAGTCCAAAATGGAAATCTCTAAAAAAAAAAAAAAAAAAAAAAAAAAATCGAGCGAGTGCAAGTTTTACTAATTAATACGGTTAATGTTAAACTATACAAGTTGATCATCGATAGCACCCGCGAATGATTGTTGGTACTGAACCGAGGATAGGTTCAATATGCTGTATTATTATTAATAGGTAACGAATTCAGAGACCTGCATAATCAGCATATAATTCCATTCAGCTTTAAAATATAAAACACGATTATAAAATATTTTTATTTTTAGAAAAAGTGTGCGATTAGCCTGCCTAGTAACGTTGCGTGAAAGCGTGATGTTTATTACAAATGCGTGAGACTCCCCGTTTCACGCCAAATGCGTGAGAGTTGACAGGTATGCTATCTTTATGAGATGTTGTGTGTGTATGTTATTATTATTATTATTATTTATGTGGTAAATTTGTGTAATAAAATGTTATTATGATACACTTTTTGTTAAAAACATCCTGAGTCATTCTCCAGAAAGTGGAACTTTTCATAAGCTTTATAAGTAATGGAATAAGTTGATTCAATGAACTTTATTCTTGCATGATATCAACATTAAATATTTTCTTGACAAGAAACTATAGATTGGCGAGCACTATAGCTTTATTTTGAAAAAAAATAGAATCAAATATAATCATGTTAAATGCAAATCATGTCATTGGTGTAACGGGACACTTGGTATCTCTTATAGGTATGTTGGAATAACTATGTGATGTGTTTTTCGGACTAGAATGTTAAATATTATGTCTTTGATCAATATTTCACTAACAAAATGTCAATATATATATGTTTTAGATGCATATATCTGTAAATGGTACCCGATGATTGAATCACAGTTGTTGTAACACGCATTCTAACATTGTTCATAATTTATTGGTTACACTAATCTGCAATATTGTTGGCTATTGAGAGGCATAATACATACAGCTATTCCTTGAATCATCACAATGTGTTGGTCGAAGTACTTTAAAATAAATCAAAGACACATTTCAGCATGTTACACCAATGACATAACTGATACACCAATGATGCCATGTTACACCAATGACATGGACATAAACTCTTAAATAAAAGATTATAACCAAACTTGGAAACATGAAAATTTAAAATTAATAAAACGACACTAGTATAGGCCTATACGTATTTGATTGCATCTACACCAACACTATGCTTTTACAAAAACAACTATAACGTTCATACTGATAGTGAATGTTTAATGTGTACGGAGTTCCAGTTTCTTTTTTATTTCTTCCAGGGCTTCTAGATTATGGTAGCTCCACTCCCATGGCTAGTGATATTCAATGTTGGGCTAGTAAATAACTACTATTGCCATGCCTGACGGCTAGTGAATATTTCTTTGTCAAATGTTGCAATTAAGTCTTATTTTCTAAATATGAATATCCTGCCACCACCCCAACCCCCAATCTTAGTGTTTTTAAGTGCTATCTCTCTCTTTATGTGACATATCTGATTATTACTATTACTTAATGAAATTGTATTAACTCAAACTAAAGTAGGGCTAGTGAATTTTTAATTGTGGCTAGTAAATTTTTTAAATCACTGATCCCATGGCTAGTGGATTTTATAAAAATTCTAGAAGCCCTGATTTCTTCCCAAAGTTTTGGCTCTACCTGATAATACCTAGTTTATCGGGGCCCTCAGCCTTTTTCGGCTCAGTAATTAAGACACAGAATATCTTCTTCATCATACCAGTTGATATCCTCTCTTAAATTTGGCCAATTTTTTTTATTTCTACCGAAAGTAAGAAATGTTTTATTTAACGACGCACTGAACACATTTTATTTACGATTATATGGCGTCAGGTTAAGGACCACACAAATTTTGAGAGGAAACCCGCTGTCGCCACTACATGGACTACTCTTTCCGATTAGCAGCTAGGGATCTTTTATTTGCGCTTCCCACAGGCAGGATAGCACAAACCATGGCCTATGTGGAACCAGTTATGGATCACTGGTCGGTGCAAGTGGTTTACACCTACCCATTGAGCCTTGCGGAGCACTCACTCAGGTTTTGGAGTCGGTATCTGGATTAAAAATCCCATGCCTCGACTGGAATCCGAACCCAGTACCTACCAGCCTGTAGACCGATGGCCTAACCACGACGCCACCGAGGCCGGTATATTTCTACCGATGCTGTTCATACATTTAACCTGAACATCACCTTGTTCAGTAGTCAGTTATTTCACCAGGATATGCCTTTTCATTGTATACTAAAACACAGAACCTTCCCACAGTTATCGTTAATGAGTTCAGGTCGATCTAGACCAACACTGTTGTTAAGTGTTGATCTCTCCAGGTCAGATTTGGTAGTTTTGTTCGATGTTGCGACAGATATTAAACTGAAATGTGATGGATCAAAACACAAGCAGTCAAAGACCTCGCTCTGAACTGAGCATGTACAGCTAACGTCACGTCTCCATTGTTTCAAGTAAGCCTACTAAAATCCTATATTTAGGGGGCGGGAATCAAAATTCTTCAAACTAAGTACCTAGATCGGTGCATATATGTATACAGTTGCTACTTGCCACCGTTAGTTTCGTTTTATTGCATTGGTAATAAAGTTAAGTATGCCAAGCACTAGGCTTTTAAACCAGTACCTACACTATAAGGGTTTAACCCTTCAAATTAGATAGCTAGGCTAGTTTACCCACCCCCCCCCCCCCGTCACTGTATTCAATGCTATACAAGGACGGAGGGGGATGGGTGGTTATGAATGACCGTTGAACTCACTAGAATAGGGACTTAAGACAATAGGTACAACCGTAACACAAAACTAGGATTCACACACAGACTACACGCTCACTGCATCAGTACACAGGGTGCATTGACTAATGATAACAATGCACCCGCCCCCATTTATTGGCCCAGCACGTGTAATAGTTAGAGGACGAGTAACAATACTTTATCGGCGTATAAAGGTAGTGTCGCACGAGACAAAGGCAAGGCGTTAGCCGAGCGTTTTCTCGTGCGACACTACCTTTATACGCCGATAAATATTGTTTCTCGTCCTCTAACTGTCTTAGAGCAGAGCCAAAATCGTTATGACTGCACGTGCAGCAATACCGCTTATAAAGTGAATGTCTGAAGTACTTTATCGGGATATAAATGTACTTCACGTGACCAAATATGAAGCTCCCATTGGACTAGAAATTCAGCCAGTGCTCTAAACTCTAATAAGGAACCGGACAAAAGAATACCGTTCCGAGTAAACAATTGCAATGCACCCGGGGGAAGCTGAACAAAAGAATATCGGCCTCCCCCACCCAAACCCCCAATATTTGCTGCTGATAATAACTTGGTACTTGGTGATGCCTCGACCAGAAGCGGTCAGGCCCTTATAAGGGCCCTATGGGCAACCTAGGGAGACACCACAGCATCGTAAAGGTCTAAAATTAACGAGCTACTCTCGATTCACAATATCAAAACATATCAGGGCCGTATCCTCCGGGGGGGGGGGGGGAGCTGTCCCCCCCCTGAGAATCTTGTCCTTTTTTTTTTTTTATATATCTCCAGTAATAGCATAGAAATGTTTAATCTTTATAGTATGTTAAAAATTATTTATAAAATTTAGTGCCCCCCCCCCCCATGGATTTTGGTCAGGGTACGGCCCTGCCTATATTAGCTCGGCCATTTACCTTTCGACCGACCGTTCAAAATTGCGCACCCTTTTCTCTTTGGCATTTAACTGCTCCATTCAAATTCCATAGCACCACCACCACTTTCCCGCCTGCTACCGATTTGATCGGGCTGCTGGTGCTCCCTTGCACCTGCCAGTGCAGACGGTCCCTCCTCTCCCCTCCCCCCACCTTTCCTGTCATGGACGGAGGAGCCGGCCAAGGCCGGCACTTGCGCCCACGACAGGCGTGCGCTACAACAGCTTGTTCTGAATGTGCACGTAAAACCCTATGACATGACATGACATTGTTTCATTTGCTTTCGTTGTTCCCTATCTGTGAGCTGTGCAATACATTTACGTTTGCCACTGCCAACATCCTCATAGTAGGCCTACTTTTGCCGTTTAAGCACAAAGTAGGCAGCTTATTTCTCGGGATTTTCATTCTTTCGTTGTCTAAACAGTCTTTGCCTCTCTTTATTATTTAGTGGCATTTTTCTAATGAAAAAGAGAAGAAAAAACGGGTGCTGTATTATGACATATTTACGGTTGACACATTTTAGGAAAATTATATAATAGTCAAAAAAGGGATCTTTTATATGTACCACCCAACAGACAGGATAGTACATACCTCGTCTCTTGTTACACCAATAATTTGAACAGTACAATATGTCTTATACAAGATATAGGATTCGTGATTGCTCAAAACTAAAGTCGACGACAGTCACTTTTTGGACCCTTGTTTTGGCTACGTACACAATAAATAAAACATATCCAACGGTAATTTTTTGATATGCTATATTTAACAAAAGGTACTTTTTATTTCTTTCATCTTTTAAAACTTAAAATTAATACTGTGCCCAAATTTATGAATAAATAAATAAAAATGCCGACCTGTAAACGTTGTCTGCTTGTTATAGAAATTTGACAGGGGTCAAGGTTAGTAGACCAGTTTTTATTTTAATATGGCAAAGTAATATAGCTAAATTAAAAAATAGTACCTTTCAGAAAATATGGATTTCAAGTGAAATTACAATAAGATATGCTATATTTATTGTGTACGAAGCCAAAATAAGGATGCGAAAAGTGACTGTCATCGACCATAGATCTACAAAACAGATGGTCAATTTCGTAAAATATTTTGTTTGGGATTCTGTTTTTCCCTTAATAATTATGAACGTTTAAACAAGGATTATGTTTCTATGTTACCAGTGATACTGTTGTTTTTATACATATATTTTTGGACTGCCTGTGATATATTGCTTATGCCTATATCGGTTAACATTATTAGTAATGAGAATTAATTTAATGTTATGGTACGATAACTCTTTCCTTTGGCCATTTTGACTATTTCCTTTGGTCGTTTTGACTTTTTCCTTTTAGCCGTTTTAACTTGCATGTTTAGGGCCGTTTCATCCTGGGGCCGTTTTGACCGCATAGGCCTACCTAGGCGTACGGGCTCTCAATTTTGTTGGGGGGGGGGGGGGGGAAGAATCTGGATTACAACGTTTATTCATATTAGCATTACCACCAAATATATATATATATCATAGATGTTGGATGTCAAACATTAACAATGAAATTATATGGTGAAGTGTTCAGGCCAGCTAATTATGTCCGAATTTAAGGATCCCCCACCCCCCACCCTCCTACCTCGTACTCTTATTAGACTAACCTCTTTGTCGTAGGTTAAAAGCAACCCACACTATGTATGTATGTATGTATGTATGATTTTACAAAATTTAATACAATGAAAAAAAAAAAAGATAAAAAAAAAGGTCTGATGGGGAGGAGCATTGCCACCATGCACCCCCCTGCTACGCCACTGCTCAGAATTACCAAATGTTTGACATCCAATAGCCGATGGTTAATTAATCAGTGTGCTCCAGTGGTGCCGTTAAATAAAACAAACTTTACTTTATTCCTTAATCTCTGTTATAGGCCTAGTGTAAAAACTTAAAAATACAGCTTCAAAGTTGTTCAATTCTTGTATTACCCTCCGACTCTATCTATCTGCAAGAAATAGTTTGTTAGCTAAAACACTTATTAAATAATATGTGGCAAGTCGCTATACTATAGCACTTATTAGTTCTATAAATTGTTTTATTTTGTTTAATGTATAAATTTAGTCGTTCATTATTCTTAGCATTAGCTCTATTATTGCTGGGTCACCAGACTGTGTTTGTATGTATAATTATATGTATACATCATATGTAAGCACGACAATAAAGCATTTTGTACTGTATTGTATATTATAGGTGGCTTGATGCGCAGTTGGGTTGAAATCGATCCCCGTCAGTGGGCCTGAACTGAAATGAACATTTATTTCTCTCAGGCCGTAATCCACGGCATATGAGGAACAATATATAATACAACAATTCACACTTTTCACACCATTGGGCTATATCTCGTTCCAGCCAGTGCACATGCATATAAAATAACCCTTGCTAAAAATAACTAATGGACGAATGTAGCGGGTTCCTTTCTAAGACTATGTGTCAAAATTACCAAATGTTTGACATCCAGAAGCCGATTATTAAAAAAAATTAATGTACTCTAGTGGTGTCGTTAAACAAAACAAACCTTTTGTATTGTATATTATTTCATTCCAGATTCGTTTTGAATTCGTTTTTTGAAAACATTCTTTGCATTCTTAACGGTTATCCACACTCGCTGGGTCGAGTTCAGCCAGTCCGATCAGAAAAACGTTTGCTAGACTGGTTTAATCGCTTCACGTTAAACCAAATGACAACATCAGAGACCAGTCAAATAGTGTGCGAACGTTAGCGTCGCTCGTTGTTGCTGAACATAAACCTTGTAAAGCGAGAAGCCGTAACACGTGGGGAGAACTGAAATATGGGTAAAGTAAAGAAAGAAAAGAGAAAATCGGAGGGTGGTGAAGAGACCGAAAAAGAGGAAAAAGAAGAAACATGGGAACAAAAAACGAAGTACATGTGTGCAATAGCACAACCATTGGCGTCCAGAAAATTGACCAAACGACTGTATAAAGTCATTAAAAAAGGTAGCCTACCGCTTCCACAAGTTCCAGGGCAGTTGAAGTAATCTTGTTTACAGATTAGATTCACTAAGTGATAAAGCATTTTTAAGTGCCATTTTCATAAATTTAGTGTATTGCAATAATTAATCTTTAAACTATAAATTTTTGGATACCTTTTTTAAGCATTACAATTTTTTTAACTCAGCAAGGCTCAATGGCCGAGAATGGGTAGGTGTAAACCACTTGCACCGGCCAGTGATCCATAACTTGTTCAACAAGTTACAAAGGCCATGGTCAGGGGCGTGCGCAGGAATGCAGGGGGTCGTCGAGGTGTCTGCGAAACCTGTGGTGGGGGGTCTGGGTGGCCCCCCCCCCCCAATTTTTTTTTGAAAAATTGACCCCTTCTAGGGCTATTCTGAGGTGTTTTCTGCTGGCTAGCCGAGCTGCTTTCTGACAAAAATTGTTTCGCCTTGAGCAGGGGGGGTTTCGACCCCCAAAACCCCCCCTGCGCACGCTCCTGATGGTTTGTGCTATCCTGCCTGTGGGAAGCGCAAATAAAAGATCCCTTGCTGCCTGTCGTAAAAGAGTAGCCTATGTGTCGACAGCAGGTTTCCTCTAAAAAACTGTCAGAATGACCATAATATTAATATGTTTGACGTCCAATAGCCGATGATAAGATAAAAAAAATCAGTGTGCTCTAGTGGCGTCGTTAAATAAAACAAACTTTACTTTTTTACAATTTTTTAATTATGATTAAAACTGTTATTCATCTTGTTATGTAGCCAGAGTACTCTTGACTATAAGAGAGCTAGATGGACATTTGGATAGTTACATGCTCTCATTACAGTCAGAGACCAAGCTATGTAATTTTCTTTCAATCGCAGCCCACCAAAGAGTGGTCAGAGATTCCTGCTCTAATACCACAACAATCCTATGTTCGACATCAAGTACATTTATATCGATAATTTTCGAGCTCCTTGATTTAAAAAAAATCCAGATAGTAATCACTAATACATACTACAGACAAAACCCCGACAGCATCCACATTCAGCTAAGCTTCGGCAAACTCCAGACAGCAGAATTCTAAGTTTGCCGACCTATATCGTGATGTAGCGTCACATGATCGCCCACTCAGCCATTCCATCTTCCATGGGCCGTCTCATACAATAATACGACAAGTGCCTGACAATCACCAAAAAAGGTTTGTTTTGTTTAATGACACCACTGGAGCACATTGATTCGTCACCTCATATTCGTGATATGTATCCTATTTGCCACCATGTGTATTCGTTACACCCCTATTAAATAAGTCAATGATTTGTGACTATGCATTCAACATATTTTTTTGTTTTGCAGCAGGGAAACAAAATAAGTTACGGAAAGGTGTGCGTGAAGTGCAGAAATATGTTCGGAAAGGAGAAAAAGGGTGAGAAATAATATTTAGTAGTCTGATACATTTTTAAAAGTATAAAGTACATACATACAGTGATGTATTGAACTGTATTAATAACTACATGTAGTTGTATTCCATGCTTGATACTGGAAAGTTTAGAGCGTGTGTGGTGGTCTTATAGTTATACTGAGTTCACCCCCCCCCAAAAAAAAAATACGACTTGGTGTAGATAGCCAGCCCTCTTAGATCAATGAAACATGCTTTTCAGTTATATCTATGAATTTTCATCTTAATATGTTAAAAAAATTAGTTTCTTCAATTCAATTTATGAATTGAATTTTTTTTTTGCATTGAGATGAATGTATTGTAAAAACTTTAGTTATGTTATGGTAGGCAAGACATTTTATTGAACAGAATTCTTGGACGTAGCCCAGTGGTAAAGCGTTCGCTTCATGCACGGTCGGTCTGGGATCGATCCCTGTCAGTGGTCCCATTGGGCTATTTCTCGCTCCTGCCAATGCACCACAACTGGTATATCAAAGGCAGTGGTATGTGTTATCCTGTCTGGGATGATACATATGAAAGCTCCCTTGCTGCTAATCAAAAAGAGTAGCCTATGAAGTGGCGACAGCGGGTTTCCTCCTTCAATATCTGTGTGGTCCATAACTATATGTCCGACGCTATATAACCTTAAATAAAATGTGTTGAGTGCTTCGTTAAATAAAAAACATTTCCTTACTTGTTACTTACCTACTTGTTGAACAATGAGTGCCAAGAATCAGGCTGACCATCTGAATAAATTTACTAAGTTGGAATTCTGTTTATCATTCTACAGCAGCTCTAGCTGATGACATTTCAAACTATAATTGCAATTTTGCAAAATCTTGTATGGTGTCATTGCCAACTGCAGCACTGTGTGCTGTGGCAAATTTCAAGAACATTTACTCTTATTACCTGTGTGGATTTAAGGTGATTAACTGTTTTGTATTTGGTTATTGATTTATTTTTTTATCATTTGTGTCTGTAAACAATGATTGTTTGTGTTTCAGAATCATGGTTATTGCTGGCGATGTGAGCCCAGTGGACGTGATTTCTCACATGCCACTTGTATGTGAAGAATCGAACATTCCATACTGCTACGTACCTTCTAAAGATGTAAGATATATATGTCCAACAGTAATGTATTTGTTGCATGCTATGACCCATAGTACCAAGAAAATCACCCTTACTCATGGTTCGTTAGGGTCATGGAAATCCTGGAATGTCATTAAAGATGCAAATGTCATTTTCCAGGCCTTGGTAAAGTCATGGAATTTTAAGTTTGGTCGTTAAAAAAAGGTTAAAATGCACAAGAAATTGGGCTATTCACATACAAATGTTGTAGTAGTATGATGTTGGTGACCATAGAAAAATCCTTGTAAATTAAAAGGTAATTTAATGTGCCTTGACTTTTTGTCATAGAAATTATGCAGTTTGGTTGATAACAAAGTGAACCTGTGTTACATTGTTTCTTTTTGTCCTTTACAGAGTCGAAGGCCAGATATAGGTATTACTTTTCCAAAGTTAACAGTAAATGTTTGCATTCAGCAACGATGTTAAGTCTTTGCATCTACAGTGCTCTACAAAGCGAGTAAAATACTCGCCAGGACCACTAAAAAGATTCCCTGGCATCTAAAAAATTAAATCACAGTTGCCACTTGATGACTGTCCAATAATTTTACTTTAATCTGTAAACAAAACTGGACATCGAAAAACACAGTGGACCAGTAGCAATTTATCTTCTATAAAACTTGTTTTCTATCGGTAGTTTATTTGAAAAATAAAAGTTTGAAACAAGTTACAATGGAGTATGAATAACTATTTTCCAGTTTTCAAGAGTAAACACATTAAGGGAGGTAATACTTCGTTACGATTTTATCTCCCTTGACTTTAATTTCAAGCGTTTGGAAATAATTCAGCCCCAGTTCAGTTTTGGACCAAGTCGGTCCTGTCCCATTTAGAGCCCGGTTTTATTTATGTATTAAAATGAGATTGTAGAGTCACTGTGGGTCTTTACTTGTCTGTCTGAAACTCAAACGTTAATTATTTTAAATGTTTGGCTTATATATGTGTTATGCTGTGCTCCAATTGTCTCATGCTTATTGTGATAACTGGTCCCTCCATGATAACGATTTCTCCATGCGTGAATGTCGTTTTAATCACGTCGGAAGTCATGTTCACCAGTGGAGGATGAAAACATGTTTCTATTTTCATGACTCCAGTGGCGTGGCGTGGCGTGGGTTGCCAGTGCCAGGGACAAGGCAAGTATTGCGCCCCCTAACTAGTGGACCATTAGCACTCCCCGAGTCCGTTCCACCAGTCTAGAATTTTGCGCTTTAAAGACACAACTATTTACAAAACAGTATTTATGGATTTCCAAGGCCGTATGTGACGAAAATAAATATTATTTAAACCAAAAGTAAAGTAGCCGATTGGTAACACGTTGAAGCCGGGTAGATATTGTCACAATGCTTTTATTTAACTTTTAATGAGTACTGCAATTTAAATGCAGATCTTAGTGCCGTTAAAATATTATTTTGCTTAATTTCGTTTAATAAAATTATTGGGTACTGAATTTGCTAATGAAAGTTAATAGTCATTCACTGTATTAGTGGAACCGGATACAAACAGTTGTAATTACTATTTAAGAACTAGGAATTACCCCTTCACGAGTTCATTCAAATGCGGTCATACTAACAATTACGACATTAGTAATGTGCCGTAGAATGGCACTAAAAGCACATGGTTTACATTTTGTCATTTTGGAAAAAACAGAATACAGATATATATTAGCTGGCTACTAGTACTAAATATAAGTGGCTGGTGACTAAAATATTATACTTACTGGCCAGGGATGAGTAAATTTGAACTTGCTTCGTAGAGCACTGATCTATGGATGCTTTATCTCAATAGATGTTTTTTAAATTTTTATTACATGTAAATTTTACATTACAAATCTATTTTTAAATAAAAGTAATAAAAAATTTAATAATTGTTTTCTTTTAAGATGAACATTTACATGTATGGCAGAAACTACTAGTATGAGCGACACCAAATATGTTAATGGTAACGAGACATTTATTTAATTCCACAGAATTCTGGATTTCCTTTTTTCTTGCTTTCCTTTAAAACTGTAGTTAATCTATCTTGTTAATCTGTAAAATGTAGCTGGAATGGACTGTAACAAATAGCCAATAAAATTGGTTGGTTATTGGCTTATTATGAAAAGCTTGTCCACTATTCGTTTTTTTGTTTCCCTCCCCCAGACATTAAATTGTCTCTTTTCTCTTTATAGGATCTAGGCTCTGCGTGTGGCTCCAAACGTCAGACCTGTATGCTGCTTATCAAATCCCACGAGGATTACCAAGACATTTACGATGAAGCATTTGAAGACCTTAAGTCACTTCCTGCTCCCTACTGATGACAACATTAACAGGTGCTGATGAAATTTCATGAAGACCATCAATAAACATTTACAAATGGGTTGGAAGACATCACTGAACTGATTGTGTGCATAATGCAAGGCTATGAAGTGGAGAGTGATGATTTAGCAATGGATGCTCAGAAGTTAAATAGGTTAACAACATTACAAAGTGGAGAACAGTATATGGTTCTCGACAGCATATTAAATACAAACTATCCAGCTCATGACATTTAGATCATCTTGCGACAGTAATAAAAGTAAATACCTGATAATAATTAAAATGTGGTTGCAGATCTATTTTGCAAAAGGTTTTTTGTGCGTGGACACTCTGATTACCATCAAGATTGCTGAGGACTGGAACAACACATACCTTTTGTTCAGTTACGTTTTATTCAGATGCATCATTTTCATCAATCACTTTCTATTCAAATATGCCATTTTGATCACTTACGTTTTATTCAATTATAACATACTAGTGTGTGTATGGTGTAAGTAACAAAGTGTTAGGTTGTATGTGAAGGGATTTGATTGCAATGGGAATTGTAAACTTGATAAATTTGAAGTAACCTGTAGGTTACTAGATCTGTATTTTGTGGTTACCAGCCACTGTGCTTGGTTGTAAATTCGATGCCTACTTCAGAAATTTGTAGGTTAATAGCATCTAATGATATGGTAGAACGTTATTACTGACGGCAAACATTTATTTTAACAATGCCTTTCTTATTTCATTTACCCAGTTTTGGGCTTGTATGATTATTATACAAAATAAAGCCAACTGATTTTTTTAGAATCAATGATTAGTTTGTTAAACTTTCTTTTATCTAAAATGTTTTATTTACTTTATTTAAAGTGTTAAACTTGAGGTGTGTCGTGTGATGTCCCAGAGATGTTCAGTTGGGGATAAATCTGACATCACACAAATATTGTTTTGCTGTACAAAGTCTTGGCCGACCACTAACAAGGACCTGGTATTGTGCTGAATGCTCACCTGATAGGTGGTCGGTCTGGGATTGATCTCCGTCTGTAGGCCATTGGACTGTTTTTTTTGGTCCAGCCAGTGCACCACGATTGGTATATCAAAGGATTTGGTTTGTACTATCCTGTCTGTGTGATGGTGCAAATAAAAGAACTTTTGCTACTAATCGGAAACTGACACTGTAGCAGGTTTCCTCTCCAAGACTGTCGGAGAATTACCAAATGTTTGACTTCCAATAGCCGATGATTAATAAATCAATGTACTCTAGTGGTGTTGTTAAACAAAACAAACTTTAACTTGTGCCCAAAGATATCACCAGTGACTTCAGTGAAGGAATGGGATGTAGCTCAATGGTTAAGCGCCTGCTTGATGCGTGGTCGGTCTGGGATTGATCCCCATCGGTGGGCCCATTGGGCTATTTCTCGTATATGCCACTGCACCATGGCTGGTATAGCAAAGGCGAGGTATGTGCTATCCTGACTATGGGATGGTGCATATAAAAGATCCCGTGCTACTAATGGAAAAATGTGGCAGTTTCCTCTAAGACTGTCAAAATTACCAAATGCTTGGACATCCAATAGTCGTTGATTAATAAATCGGTGAGTTCTATTGGTGTCGTTGGAACAAAACACTTTAACTTGTGTGCAGATATATCACCAGTGGCTTTAATTAGTGGAACAATGTGCTGCTTCAGTATCTCGTTCATTTATGCACTAATGGGTTACGAATCATCTTTCTAATTTGCGTGACATTTGGGGCTGTGTTGCGTTTTTCTACATTTAGGCGGTGAAGAGTTGACAACAGATGGACAGTAAACGATATTTCAACCTGAATTGGTTAGTTGACAGAATCAACACTTGTTTATGTTAAATTTTATCATAGATCCATGCGTACATGGTAAAATTAATGAATTTTATTGACATCCATGTTAGCACTCCCGAAACAGAATCGAGAGGGGTTGTCCTCCATGCAAAGTTACGATCTAGGAAGAGTGGTAGTTGGATTTAGGCCTCTTCTTCCCGTCACTCTGGCGGCAATGCTAGTGTTTTACAAAAGTCCTCTGTCTTGGCTGAAACGGAGAAAGGTTTACCTACAAGGGAGGCTTCCAAGTCTTTGTCAGTGATGTCGGCGCTTGTTACTTCTGTTTCGGAAAGGGGTACTCGATTTGTTGGTGCGGCGCTGTGTCTGCAAGGAGGGATGCAGGGTACCCTTTTCATCGGTTCCCCCTTTCACTTCATCTTTCCAGACACTTCCGATGACATCGTTAGACAGGTGGGTTCTGGTGGAAAATACGATTGCCGAATTTCTTGGCAAAGGTGCCATCCACCAAATGAGTTTTACTATTTGTTCTTTGCCCAAAAGAGGAGCAGGATTTAGCTCAGTTGATTGAGTGCTTGCGTCTGAGGATCGAACCACCTCTATGGATCCATTCAACAGATTGTTTTTTTTCTTCTAGTTCCAACAAGTTTACCACAACTTGTCTAAGGCCATGGTATGTGCTTTTCTGTCTGAAAAATGTAGCGGATTTTCTCTATGTGTCAGAATTACCAAATGGTCGACATGCAATATCTGGTGATTAATAAAATCAATGTGCTTTAATGGTGTCGTTAGACAAAGCAAACTTTAACTTTGCCCAAAAGAAAAATGGAGAGTGGAGGCCGATTCTCAACCTGAAGCTGCTGAATAATTTGGGGTCGTTCCCTCCAGGTTTGGTAGTGTGCGGCAACAAAGCTTTTGAGTTTCCAGTACTGCCGTTTTCAAGTCTTCACTAAAGTAGTCACGGCTGTGGTAGGTCGTGTGCATCTGTTGGGCATTCGATATTTCTCGTTCCGGCCAGTGCACCACGACTGGTATATCAAATTGCTATGGTATTTACTGCCCTGTCTGTGGGATGGTGCATATAAAAGATCCCTTGCTGCTAATCGAAAAGAGTAGCCCATGAGGTGGTGACAGCAGGTATGTCTGACCGGCATGGCATGATTCTTCGATTGGGAATTATTCCCAATTGAATGAAATCTGAGCTGGTGGAGGTATCCATTCAACCGATGGATTGTTTTCTCCACGACAAGACGCTGGCGCAGGGTCTTACTCGAGAGAAGCGTATTTCGATGCGCATGCTGCACAGGTTGTTGGAACATCTCGAGTCGCTGGCCGCACTAAATGTGTTGGTGCAGGCAATTCAAGATACCTCTCCAGTGACATCTATCCCGTGTTTGGGACGGCCGTTGTTGGGATATAATGATTCTGTTGGGATCTTGGCTCGTTCATTCGATCCGAGAGTGCCTGGTCGTTCCTTTACATCCACATGCTCAGGAGTTAGTTCTGTTCACCAGTGCTTCCCCGAGGGGCTCGGTGCACACCTTGTGGATCAACATCTGTTAAGTGTGTGGACTACCTTCGGGACGAGCCTCCACATCAACCTGTTCGAGTTGGGAGCTGTTCGTTGTGCTTGCCTCCAGTTTCGGAGCATTATTCGATATCTTTTATTGTACATCAATCGATGGGGAGGCACTGAGTCGCAGGTCCTTGGAAGGAAGAAACTGTTTTATTTAACGACGCACTCAATACATTTTATTTACGGTTATATGGCGTCAGACATATGGTTAATGACCACACAGATATTGAGAAAGGAAACCCGCTGTCGCCACTTCATGGGCTACTCGTTTCGATCAGCAGCAAGGGATCTTTTATATGCACCATCCCACAGACAGGATAGTACATACCACGGCCTTTGTTACACCAGTTGTAGAGAACTGGTTAGAACGAGACATAGCCAAATGGGTCCACCTACGGGAATCGATCCTAGACCGACCGCGCATCAAGCGAACGCTTTACTACTGGGCTACGTCTCGCACCATCGCAGGGCCTTGGAGATCATGCAGTTGTGCTACAAGCGAGGAGTTGTGTTGACAGTTAAACACATTCCTTCTTCAGTCAACGTCTTGGCAGACGCCCCGAGTCGTCGTTCACCTGTCCATACATAGTGGATTTTGCACAAGGAGATAGCTTACAGGTTTCTGAAGTTGTCGAGAAGTTCACAAGTGGATATGTTCGCAACCAGACTGAACCACGAGTTGTTGGTGTTTGTGTAATCGGTTTCCGATACTCTGGCATTGGAGTACTATGCGTTGAGCATGAACTGGATGGAATTGTATCTGTATACCTTCCCAACCCCAGTTTTACACAGCAAGGTTCTGCATTGTACTAAACGTCTTCACTGTGGAGAGAAGAGACTGTTTATTTCTTATACTAAACAGGCGAGAGATATAACCAAAAATGTTTTATCTAGATGGATTGCTGCAACCATCAAACTGGCATGTGAGACGACGGGAGATAATGCTCTTCTCTTCTACCTAGTGCTAGCACAACCAATATAAGTTTGGTTAATTTACAAGCCTGTAACAAATGTGGATACAATAGAATGAAACCCTTAAAAATAGACTAAAATGCGACTCCGTAACAGTTACTTCTCAGATGTAGGTGCATTAAACAAAATATATGAAAAGTGCATTTTGTGATGTTACAAACACCAGGATGACCAGAAACACTTCGGTTGTAATATAAGTAATGTTTGATTTCCTACTCAAAAGAATTTAAGGGTCAAAAAGTTATAACCAAATAAGTTTCAGAGTGTATTAGATTGATGATGTAAACTACACCAAAAATTTAATTTATTGTTCCATATTTACAAAAACCCACAAATAAACGTCACTGTATACAAGAAAGTCACATGACATGCTGTCAAAGTTGAAGGTTGTCAAACATGGATTTTACACATTAGAACATTCGTTTAATAGTGTGTGAATCCACCCCTGGCGCGAAATACACTCGACACATCGTTGCCTCATGCTGTTGATCAGACGTCTGAAGAACTCTTGGGGAATGGCCTGCCACTCTGCCATAAGAAGTTGACCCAGATCATGAAGGTTGGCCGGAGGGGCATGGTTATCCCGAACTCTCCTGCCTCAAGTCAGGCGAATATGCTGGCCAATCCATCCTGGCGATACCTTGTTGTCTGAGAAAGTCCGTTACCACCCTGGCGCTGTGGGGTCTGGCATTGTCATGCTGCAGAACTGCCCCGCCGCCAATCTGCTGAAGGCCTGGGAGAACCAACGGCCGGATAATCTCATTCAGATAGCGGATTCCATTCAGATTGCCATCCACCACATAGAGGGGGGTCCTGTGGTGGATAGAGATGCCGCCCCACACCATGACGCTGCCACCACCGAACCGGTGAAGTTGTGTAACGTAAACGTCAGCGAAGCGCTCCCCAGAACGTCTGTAGACACGAACCCGACCGTCGTTGAACTGGAGACTAAACCTGGACTCATCAGTGAACATCACTCGACCCCACTGAACACGTTGCCACCGCAGATGAAGCGTGCACCAGTGACGTCTGGCCGTTCTGTGACGTGGTAGGAGTGGTGGTCGAACAGCCTGGCGACGGCAGCGTAGATTATTGGCTCTCAGACGATTGCGTATGGTTTGATCAGACACTCGAGTTCCAGTCGCAGTCCGCAGATTGTCACGTAATCGGCGTGCAGTGGTTGTGCGTTGACGTAGAGCCATATTGGTGATGTAGCGGTCCTCTCTATTTGTAGTGCTTCGGGGTCTTCCCGAACGTGGACGATTTCGAACAGAATTCGTTGCTTGGTACCGTTGCCACAGTCGGCCAACGACACTCTGACTGACACCAAGTCTCAGAGCAACATTTCTTTGCGTATTGCCATCCCGAAGCCAAGCAATAGCCCTTCCTCGATCTTCGATAGTCAGTTGACGTCGTACCATTGTTGAATTTGGAGTGTGCACCGTACACGAACGCAGGCTCCAATTATACGGAAATTCAGCATTGGGAACATGGAATACACATGCAAAGCGTGCAAATGAAGCGCTTTGTGAAAAAGCAAGTTATGGGCACTTAGCAGACCTTTCGCTTTCGCCCTAATTTACGTGCAGATGTAAGCATGTTTTCGCCATTAGAACTAGTCGACAGTGTCAATGACAGCGGATTTTAATTCATTTATGGGTTGCTTAGACCCACTTTCGTCAAAATGGAACAATACCATGCGTGACATTATGGTCTAGCTAATATAATTGACATTCAGAAAATAATGTCGAAAATATCGTCTGACCCTTAAATTCTTTTGAGTAGTATATATTTTAAAAACTAGGGTATGTCCCTTTAAAAATAGACCAGAAGTCTACTCCATAATTGTTAGTTCTAAAAAAAAAAGAAAAAAAAAGAAGCTCTGAATTTGTTTAGCACTATGTGACAATCAAACTAATGGGTGTCATTTCTGGAAATTGCATATGAATAAAATGAATTTTATTACTTCAAATTGGGTTTATAATGCACAAGAACAACATTTCCCACTTAAAAGGAGTAGGCTACTCGTTTAAAGCTACATGTACAGCGAACCTATCACCATTTGTTGTTTCTTGTAGCTCCTTAATATAGTCCGGTTATGACATAATGAGGTACTGTTCCTCATATAAAAATACTACAAAATTCTGATATGAATTTTTAAATCTTTGATGATTACAAGTAGGTAGACCTGTGTAGTAATTAAATAACTCATTGGTTTGAAATTACCTGTAATATGTAATACTAACTGATAACAAAGAAAGACATGTTTGATTTAACGACGCACTCAACACATTTTATTTACGGTTATATGGCGTCAGACATATGGTTAAGGACCACACAGATATTGAGAGAGGAAACCCGCTGTCGCCACTTCCTGGGCTACTCTTTCCGATTAGCAGCAAGGGATCTTTTATATGCACCATCCCGCAGACGGGGATTTCAGTGATCATAAAGGGCTCTAATAGTGAACAATATGCTGCAGTGTTTAAAAATTAGGCTCTGTCCCTTTAAAAGTATGATCAATCTAATTAAAATTAGCTCCACTATTACATGTGGATCTAACCCCAGCCAGTTGGAGCTCATGTCCACCAATCAAAACCTTACTTGCAGAATCCTGCCAGTGATTTAAAAATAATTTGAAAACATTCCGAATTATCTTGAGGGTATACGACATGTTTCGTATGAATTACGAATGCCTTAAAACATGTTTTATTTTATAAAATAAATAATTTGTAATGTAAAACTGAAGACTGATTTAGTTGGGTTTTTTTAATAAATAAATAAATAATTTTTAATGTAAAATTGAAGACTGATAACCCACCCGTACGTATTGGTATGGTTCACTGTACTGCGGCCACTAAAATAGACTCGCCCGATATTTTTAGAATTTGTATGCTCCCAAATAACGTTATAAAAGGCGAAGTGTGACTGGTCAATATTTAAATTATTATTACCGGCCTCGGTGGCGTAGTGGTTAAGCCATCGGACTACAGGCTGGTAGGTACAGCTTCGCAGCCCGGTACCGGCTCCAACCCAGAGCGAGTTCTTAAGGGCTCAATGGGTAGGTGTAAGGCCACTACACCCTCTTCTCTCTCACTAACTACTAACCAACTAACAATTAACCTACTGTCCTGGACAGACAGCCCAGATAGCTGAGGTGTGTGCCCAGGACAGCGTGCTTGAACCTTAATTGGATATAAGCACGAAAATAAGTTGAAATGAAATAAATTATTATTTACAGACGAAATGTTACCTGGACATTGGGGACTACGCAGTGTTGTTAGTTTTAAATCACTGGCAGGATTCTGCAGGTAAGGTTTTGATTGGTGGACATGAGCTCCAACTGGCTGGAGCTAATTTTAATTAGATTGAAGTATGATCAACCAGTCCTGTCTTCTGAACCTAAAGTGTAGTCTAGACCAAGCTTTGACTGTATTTTTGTTTTTATTCTTTCAGTTGCACGATCCTCGTTCTTGTGTTTGCTTTGTACCTGCCTCACATCACCGTCCCAATTCCATGTCCTCCGAGTCGTCGACCCAATGGAGAAAGGAATAAACTTCGACTTCCACTTTTTTCAGCTATCTCCAGTATTTATTATATGAGGAAAAAGTACATGATAAAGCTATACACACAATTTCAGACAGACAGACAGACAGACAGACATACAGAATGATGGAGATAAAACTTATAGTCCTTTCCGGTTGTAGAAACATCACTAGGGTTTTATGAATTTTTATACCCTCTGTATGCTCTTGTACCTCGAGCCGAAGAGAGTATAGAAATCCATAAACCCCAAGTGATGTTTCTACAAAGGAAGTTATCTTGCCGACATGTTTAACTAGTAAGCAATAATTATTAACAATAACAAATTAACGCCAAACTGTAAGGACGAAAGAAAGAAAGAAAGGCATGTTTTATTTAACGACGCACTCAACACATTTTATTTACGGTTATATAACGTCAGAGATATGGTTAAGGACCACACAGATATTGAGAGAGGAATCCCGCTGTCGCCACTTCATGGCTACTCTTTCCGATTAGCAGCAAGGGATCTTTTATGTGCACCATCCAACAGACAGGGTAGTACATACCACGGCCTTTGATATACCAGTCGTGGTGCACTGGCTGGAACGAAAAATAGCCCAATGGGCCCACTGACGGAGATCGATCGTACACCGAGCGCATGGAGCGAACGCTGTACCACTGAGCTACGTCCCGCCCCCTGTAAGGACTAAGAACTACTAACCGTCATTTATATACTAAAAACATGACTACGCGGAAACGACGGCAATCAGATGAGAAAAAAAAATAGTTCGTCAGAAAAAAACCCCAGTTATTAAATTCAAGTGTGTCATTGTCCGAAACAGATATTAATTGAAACAATAACAAATTCTCAAAACTGAATGTAGTAAATAAATAGCAATAAATAACACCAACAATGTCACACTATACAGTGTGCGATTTTGGTTTCAAAAATTAAAATGCCATAAGGACTCCCTGTTTACAAATCTTGAGAGCCCGCCAACAATCCAGCGAGCCCTACAGCGCGTCATAATATACACTAGATTGTTTTTTGCAAATGGTATACTAGCAATCTCGTTCTCAAATGTGATGTATTTATGATGGATGCTAAGCATGTTATCAGTTTTTTTAAATATAATTATTTGTGAAACTCTGCTAAATTTTTAAATGATCTGGAATAGGATTAATAAAACTTGCAAACAGTTATTAATGACACAGGATAGTACATACCATAGCCTTTGATATACCAGTCGTGTAACATGACAAAAACCAATCCGAGAATGGGTCCACAGAGGAGGTTCGATGCTAGGACCAAAGCACCGCAGACGAGCACTCTGTCGACTGAGCTAAACCCCGCCATAAGTTTATACTAGTAATTAATGCAAATGATAATTTCCATTGGCAAATGTCAGATTAAATTTAATGGAGACTTGTATACATGCATTGTTTAAATAAAATACTTTAACAGTAATTTAAAGTTTGTTTTTGTTTAACGACACCGACACCACTAGAGCACATTGATTTATTAATCATCAGCTATTGGATGTCAAACATTTGGTCATTGTGACACGTAGTCCGAGGAATCCTGCTACAGTTTTCCATTAGTAGCAAGGGATCTCTTATATGCACTTTTCCACAGACAGAAAAAACATAGTACCATGGCCTTTGATATAACAGTCGTGGGGTACTAGCTTGGATGGTTAGAAGTAATTATGCATGAATCACGCTACATTATATAATTAAATTTGTTGACATTTTAAATAAATTGTTTTACCTGTACACCGAGTACACTGCAGTAACCAATAAGCATTGGAATTATTAACATCAAATATTAAATGAAGTTTTGTATTTTTTCAATTAGATGCAAATTATGTAATTGGATATTAATCATAATACATTAAATTAAAGGTAAACTAAAACTAAAACCACCAGTCGAAATTAAAAGATCAAAAACTATTCCTAGAAGTGAAACCAAATGTTCTTTGTGTCACGTGTTTCTCGTTGGCAATGAATGTCATTATCTGTTTCAATATAATTTTGTTCCCGAAAAAGCTTATATATATATATATATACTCTTCAAAAGAAGAAACGCAAAACCACATTGTCGTAACATTTGGAGAATTGATTTAATTATTGAATGGTAAGTCCGATAATTACCAAATGTTGCAGGATTGTTCACAATTCACTCTAGTCCATTGTGAGTAACTGATAGGACACACCACCAAGGTCAAGGTCATCTGGAGTCAATACCGGGTGTGGCCTCCGCGTGTGTTGACAACTGCCTGGCACCGCCTGCCCATTGAAGCAACCAGAGTACGGATGACGTCCCGGGGGATGGTGGCCCACTCGGCCTGCAAGGCTGCTGCCAGCTCGGGCAGGGTCTGGGGCTGTGGTTGTCGCTGTCGGAGGCGTCGGTCCAACTCGTCCCATAGATGCTCAATTGGGTTCAAATCCGGTGATATCGATGGCCAAGGAAGGACATTAATGTTGTTGTTCTGTAGGAAAGCCGTTGTGAGACGTGCTGTGTGAGGCCTGGCGTTGTCATGTTGGAACACTGCGTTGGCGTTGGCCATAACTGGAACGATGTGTGGCCGAGGATCTGGTCAATGTAGCCCTGTGCATTCAGGTTGCCCTGCACGTGGACCAGGTCAGTTCTGCCAGTGTGTGAGATGGCTGCCCACACCATGACACTACCCCCGCCGAATCTGTCCACTTCCTGCACGCAGTTTGCCGCATAACGTTCACCACGACGCCTATACACGCGACATCTTCCATCATGACGTCGGAGCAGAAATCGGGACTCGTCACTGAACCACACCTGTCTCCATCGCAGTTGAGACCATTTTCGATGAATCTGGCACCACTGCAGTCGGAGTCGACGGTGTTGTGGTGTTGTGGTGTTGTGGTGTTAAGATGACACCTCGAACTGGACGTCTGGCACGAATTCCTACCTCACGTAGGCGGTTCCGTACGGTCTGGTCGGATATCCTGCGCAAACCTGGTATTGCTGCGGCTGTGGAGGTGGCAGTAGTCAGTCGTTCCCGAAGGTGGCATACCCGGATGTAGCGGTCCTGCCCGGGGGTAGTGACCCGTGGTCGACCGGATCTAGGGAGGTCACGTGTTGATCCATGTTGCTGGTAACGGTCCCACAGTCTGGAGATGGTGCTTGGGGACACATGGAATGCCCTGGCAACGGCCGTTCTGGATTCGCCTGCGTCTAGTCGGCCGATGGCATTGTTTCTCTGCGGTTCACTGAGACGTGGCATGTCCTGGATTGTCAACTGTCGGCCAGATACAGAGGCCAGGCAAGCGAACACCCTGCACTTTTATACTGTCGGTGTTCATGTTGCACGTGCAGACAACGCACGTGCAGTGGTGACATGGTTTGCACGTGGCTGCGTTTTTGCGAATATTCAATTTTGGAACTTTATTGTACAGTAGCTGCGTTTTATCGAATGTAACCGTGGGAATGTGTTTGGAACATGCAATGACCTTATATTCACAAAGCATGAACCGGTAGGAAACATAAAATCGGAGTTATAACCCATTTGTACCCTTTTGCGTTTCTTTTTTTGAAGAGTATATATATATATATATATTTGTACCACCCTTTGGTGTCGGTCCCTTTGATTTTACCCGTGGTGTATCCCATAGTTAGACCACGGGCGTGTCTGACCTAAATTTTAGCGATTGCCGAATGGCTGAAGAAAGTTCATTCCCAGTCTGGAGCTCCACGCGGTAAGACGTTTGTTTCGCTTGTACACACTGCACGTGCTTTCGTGTGCTCGACTTGGGGGTCCTTCATTTCGTTGTTTTTGTCAGCGAAATGAAGTTTTCTACTGGGATGTATGCGGCTATTGGAACTGATTGAACGCTGGAACGCTTCTCGTTTCGACAGCCTGCACCACCAGGTTGGATTCTTTTTTAGCGAGATTCCTTGCATCCACGTCATTTCTCCGTCTGACTGTCGACTTGTTTTTTTCGTGACTCGTATGACGGCCATTCTGCAGAACGCCACGGTTGTTCGCGTTTAGTCTCTACATGTCCGAACCTGTCCTAGCAGCACTGGAAGATTGACCGCCCCACTCTAAGAAGAAATAGGAAGCGGGGTCGGCCCCATCTACTCTTTTTCTAGACTTTACCTTGCTTTATAGTGATACCATCTCGTATCCTCCGGAGTCGGGCCCGTCCGCACCACTATACCAACCCATGACGACTGGACTATACCCTAGTCTGATACTCTCTCTCGTTCAGACGGATCCGGCTTCTCAAGATCTGTATTTCAGCACAGCACTACACCTTCAACGTCTATCGACTGTCAATCTAGGGGTTTTCTTGACGGGATGCAACCCATCTCGTCCCTTTAAGCTGTGCACCCAAACGGCCTTAACTAGGCCACTCGCGTGGACATATCGATCGGACTTTAAACTTTTAGATTAAATATTATTAAATAGTCCGATCCTCTCTTCTTTCTCATATTTAATTTTGGACTGTCCTTCTAAAATGCTCCAAATTATATAAATATTCGGCCGAGCAGTCAATTCTTTTTTATTTGTGGCTTGTAACCTTTTTTATTTTTTTTATTTAATCTATTAACTTCTTTACTAATTGCTATTTTCTAAATTCTGCCCATTTTCAACTCTCTCCCCCCCCCCCCCCCCCCCTCCATCTCGAGTCAGGCCACCGATCTTATCGGATGCCGGAACTCGGGATGGGCGTGTTCGAAACCCTAGTGGTATATGGGCACGTTAAACTAGTTATCATCATCATCATGAAGAAAGTTACGCCTACAGGTCACATATAGTTCAGCAGGAAGTAAATTAGTAATAAAGCTACAATATAAATCTGTAATGGGGGCGTGGTACAAGCTAAATCGCCCTCGATCATTACACCCGTCACTCAACGGCCGCAAAAACCGTGGTCTCACTAGACAAATCTCTCGGAAAAGGATGATGTATTTTTATTATAAATAAACACAATACACGTTCATGGAAGGTTAGATAGGTTCCAGTATTGTTCGTTATAATGCAATCAATGACGAATAATCGCACATTGCTACGTTTGGGCAATGCCGCACTTGCAAAATGAGTTTATTTATCAAATTTATACTGCACGAGAAACATGATACTCGTGCACATAAGGGTGTAAAAAAGGGTGCCATTGCTTAGAACATGGCACGGCTAATTGCTGAAGAAAGAAAGAAAGCTATTGGTATGGTGCAGTTGGGTGCGAGTTATGCCCATGTGGCAAGAATCCTGAATTGCACAAAACTGACGATCGATACAGCTTTACAGGGTGACTGGCAGGACTGCAGACAGACCATGAAGTGGAAAACCCCACGTCACAACAGCCAACGAGGACCGCCATCTCTGCATCTTACACTTACGTAACACATTCCTCACTATGACGTCATCTGCAGCGACTGGCCTTGGACATGTCATCAGTCGTCATACTGTACGTCGTCGACTACGACAGCATGGTATCAGGGCCTATCGACCGTTCAGAGGGATGACATTGACAAAGCAACATCGACCTAGACGTTTACGTTGGGCATGTCAGTTTCAACGTTGGCAACATCGGAACTGGCAACGTGTACTCTTTTCTGATGAGAGCAGGTTCCAGTTATTCAGAGCTGATGGCAGGACTCGGATATACCGACGTGCAGGAGAGAGAACAGCTCTGTGCTGTGTTCAGGAGACTGAACTGTTTGGTGGTGGATCTGTGATGGTTTGGAGCGGTATCTGTGGCCAACAGCGGACAGACCTTATTGTCATTGACGGAAATCTGTCCGACGTCGGGTCCATGCTTGCATACTTGCACATGGTGGACATACACGCTATTGAAACATGTTCTTTGTGGTCAAATTTATTCACCTTCGTTATGAGTGGTCCGTTATGAAATCGCACATTTCACCCGTAGTGCTGTTGTGAACTGTGATATTATAATTTTATGGGTTTTATTGAGTATACTGGTGTTTATTTATCGCCAAATTATTATACTTTCAAAATATAACATTTGCATCAACTTGTGTTTTGTTGTTTTTAATACTTTGAAAAAATAATTGGTATACTTTATTTTGTTCGTCAGTTTATACACACACACACACACACACACACACGCACACACACATTGAGAGGCATAAATAACGCAATGGGTATTTCGCTGATATTTTCTCACAGAAGTCATATATATATATTAATAACTGTAAGTGAAAGAAGATATTGTTCAAATTGGGAAAAAGTGGAATAAAATACATTTGAAACAATCAAACACAGCTCGATTTGTTTCGCTATAAAGCAGCATTTTTTTCAGCATTACTAATGGTGGCATATTAAAAAAAAGCCCCTGTTGTTGTATAGGGAGACGAGTGCAGGCAATACATGTGTAAAAATAGTTTCAAATGCAATGCCACACACACACACACACACACACACACACACACACACAGTCAAAAGTCAATGAGTGTGTGTGAGAGAGAGAGAGAGAGAGCGAGAGAGCGAGCTAGCGCATAGACGTACAGGCTCTAAGTTATTTAGGGTTACAGGCCTATTTTTACCCGAATTGAACGAAAATGCCCGAATGTAGATAACATTTATTCGTATTAACAATACTGCCAAACAACTAAATAATATACGTATATATAATCATCATGTATGTATGTATGTATGTATGTATTGATGTATGAATATCTATATATTGTATGTATGTCGATGTTGACTGTTACATACATAGATATTAACGCACTGGCACAGGGGATAATTAAATCCTATCTGGCCTCACAAATTGTCCCATGCCGTTGCTGGGACTCGAACCTGTGACACCGAATCACCCGCAAATTGCAGACTAAGCACGATACGCTCTGAGCTATTGAGACACCCATGTATGTATGTATGTATGTGTATGTATGCATGTTTGTGTGTGTGTGTGTGTGTGTGTGTGTGTGTGTGTGTGTGTGTGCGTGTGCGTGCGCGCGCGCGCTTGTGTGTGATGGGGTGGGGTTATGGATGCCTGTATTCGTGCGTGCAGTTTAGCTGTAATAACATACCTTTAGTTTTTAAAAATAATGTTGCTAGGTAGTGAAATCATAAATAATAAATTCATAAAGACCACATTCTGTTATTGGTTTGTTTTATTTTACTTAAGACGTAGTATTTATGCGTTGCTGAAAAATTAACATTAGGACTAATTACCGAACAAAAAAGAAGAAAGAAATGTTTTATTTAACGACGCACTCAACACATTTTATTTACGGTTATATGGCGTCAGACATATGGTTAAGGACCACACAGATTTTGAGAGGAAACCCGCTGTCGCCACTACATGGGCTACTCTTTCCGATTAGCAGCAAGGGATCTTTTATTTGCGCTTCCCACGGGCAGGATAGCACAAACCATGGCCTTTGTTGAGCCAGTTATGGATCACTGGTCGGTGCGAGTGGTTTACACCTACCCATTGAGCCTTGCGGAACAATCACTCAGGGTTTGGAGTCGGTATCTCGATTACAAATCCCATGCCTCGACTGGGATCCGAACCCAGTACCTACCAGCCTGTAGACCGATGGCCTAACCACGACGCCACCGAGGCCGGTAATGACCGAACAATGACTTCATTCGTTGGGTCACCGCGAAAGGAAACTCGATCACATCGCAATTGAAATTCAAAGCAGGCTTAGGTGTTTGCCTACATATCATCATGGATGTATCAACCAAATTTAGTTGATAGACCGTAAGGTTTTAGGCCACTCAGTAGTGCAGAATGTCAGGGTTGAAAATGAATATGAAAATCATGGTCGCCAGCAGGGCCAGTTGAAGACAAATCTTACTGGCCCTTCTCAAATTAGTCCTCCAATTATCACATTGTAATTTAAATGCACAGCCCACCGTATATAGTCTGTTTCCTTCAAAAGGAAACCGATCAACTGGCATGTAAGTTCATAATGAATACAGTTATAATTCATATAAAAATATTGAATAATAATTGTCAAACAGTAGCTCTACATATTAACATTTTTTTTTATCGTTGATATAGTTGGTTCGGACCAAGATATCATAGAGCCCAGAGTCTGACATGTCATATGTTAAACCAAATTAATGTTTGAAAATTAGAAAAATTGACAAAGCAGGCGCATGTTCAGTGAATTATGCATCAACGTTACTTTTTGTTATTTATATATGTATGTAAATGCCTTCTTTTTTCGTTATTTTTTTCTGTCAATAAATACATGTAGCCTATATGCCCAAGCATATATTTCAAATTCATCTGGGTGATCCTTTTTGTTTATTTACTTACAATATACGCAAAATGAATGTACGACAGGCGTCGAAAATGCCAACAGCTGGGGTGGGGTGTGATGAGATAGGGTGGCGTGGGGGTGAAGTGATTGATATATTAATTAGCCTTCCAACTGGGTAGGCAGCGAAGTGCACGCTTCTTATAATATTAAGCGAAATAAACCAGCTGCAATGCAGTTTCAAATTTGAACTCTTATATATTAATTTCGAAAACTCGAACTCCCTGAAACTCGAACTATTTCCTCGTCCCCTTCAAGATCGAGTTATCGTAGTTTCATAGAGCGAAGTCACTTCTCTCTCAAACTTTAGAGAGGGCGACGTTTTTAACAACAGGGAGACTTGATTTTTTAATTTAAAAAAGGAGAGAAGTTATCTTAATACAGGTGCACATTTTACAATCTGTATTTTGTTTTATTTTATTTTATTTTATTTACCGTCTGTACTGCTAATTGATGAATATGTGCTCTATAGTTTTTTTTAAATCACCTTTCCACATAATATCGAGCGAGTGCAATAGTGTTAATGTTAAACCATACGAGTACAAGTCGGTCATCGGTAGCACCCGCGAGTGATTGTTGGTACTGAACCGAGGATAGGTTAAATATTCTGTATTATTATTAATATTTCCTTCTTTAGAAATAATGAAATGTAATTGAGAAGCACTAATTTAACCGTTTAGAATTCATTCTCTCACAAGTTTGTATTCTCATTTCATTTAATACCTACTCCATGTAGAGTATTGTCCTAGTAGATTAATCTACCACTGTCAAGCTAAGAGGCAATTAAATGCGTTCCACCGTCACACTTTCGTAATTAATACACTGGAGTTGTCAGACTGAATGAGTACTAGTATCCGGGAAGGTGTGCACATTGCTTATATGCTGTACCTTGTCACTGTTGTTTAAAAAAAAAAATTAGTGACCGCTTAACACGGACACTTTAGCGACTTGGGGATCAAGTGGCCGTTGGTTATGTAGGACAGGTCTGTTTACATCTGTTTTGTATGTTGAATTTATTCATTATGACAAAGTCTACATAAAACTAAATAATTACTTCAACTATTAGTGCCAGCCACGGGTGTTGTCTGAGCTAGACCATCTATCTGTGAGCATGTCGCATGAGTTTGTGGCGCAAACGTCTCTTCCAACTCTCAGGCCATTTACACTTAATTATTATCTATGAATAAGTGTTCCTCGGGTTCTTCACCATTCATCCTTGATTGTGTAATTGCAAGTGATGGCTGTTTTCAAAAAGGCGACACAAATTTCGCCTTACGGTGACTAGCACGGCGAAGTCAGGCTGGTTAGAGCGAAGTTTGGGCTCACTTCGCCCGGTCGCATGAGCCCTGATATATATATATATATATATATATATATATATATATATATATATATATATACACTGTCCTATATATATATACACTGTCCTATATATATATATATATATATATATATATATATATATATATATATATATATACACTGTCCTATATATATATATATATATATATATATATATATATATATATATATATAATATACACATGTTCATCTTCTCTTTAACATAAAATATCTTTACCTCTTTGGTAAAGCGAGCGTTACATCACTGAACTCCACCCCGCCCGCTAAACGCCTAGAATCGATATATTGAAGTCTGTTATAGGTCATTGCGGTAACCATTTAAAAAAGAACGAAAAGAAAGCCTAGTTTCAAATGTCACGATTTTACATATTTAAAACACGGAGGAACTGATGCTTAAACATTTATTATGCGTTGCTGCATTGTGTGTGTATTTCAAAGGGACACGATTATCAGCGCCAAAATGGCTAGAAGAGAGAAATATATGAATATGCAAGACAACGAGAAGTGGGAATTTTAATCACCCAAATGTGAAGGAATAGGCCTGATCACAGAATCATCCACAGTGGAAGACGTGACGACGATATGGAAGCTCATACCCGCACGAACAGAGGGATTGTGACTTCATACTTTCTATTCTGTACCTGAAACCTTGTATTCTGATACTGGGACTCAAGATCTTGCATCTTAATATTAGGACTCACTGATGGTAGACCTCATTTGACACGCGTGTGGTAGAGCTCACAGATTCCCAAACACGAGGTAAGTGTCTTCTTTATTTTACATCCAAATTGTTCATTCTCGTTGCTATTTAAATATGTTAATATTTGTGTAAATTGCATACTTTTATTTTACAATTTATATTAAAAAAACATACTTTTACTATACAATTCAGAAATATCTCGCTCTCAGAGTTTCCTATTAGTTCTCTATATATTTGTTTACTGTGTATTTTACAAGTTACAAATATCAACCAACACAAATCGAAGAATGTCGCGTCATTACACAAAAATAAATGATATATTCCAAATGCTAGAAATATATTCGAGATTGCAGCTTTAATTGAGCCTGTATCGAAACATCACTGATAAAGGAAGAAGTTTGTTTTGTTTAACGACACCACTAGAGCACATTCATTTATTAATCATCGGCTATTGGATGTCAAACATATGATAATTTTGACATAGTCTTAGAAAGAAACCCGCTACATCTTTTTATTAGTAACAAGGGATCTTTTATATGCACCATCCCATTGACAGGATAGCACATACCACGGCCTTTGATATACCAGTCGTGGTGCGCTGGCTGAAGCGAGAAATAACCAAATGGGCCCACCGACGGGAATCGGTCCCAGAGCGACCGCGCATCAGGCGGACGCTTTACCACTGGGCCACGTCCCGCCCCTACTGATAAAGGAGACACGGTTAATATTTCATATATTAAAAAACCCCAACCCGGATCCATTGATGGCGCAGCGCGATCGATCAGTGGCGCCTGATATATCTATATCTATCTATACATCAATCCATCCATCCATCCAACTGTCCATCCATCCATCCATCCATTCGTTTACCTATTATCTATAAATGGATTCGATGTAAAACAAGGATTCTATGTAAAACAGGAAACGAAATCAATTTCAGCAAATATATTGTCATATTTGGTATAAATAATAACAAAAAAAGTAGATTTATAAATTGGTTAACTAAAACATCAAGTATTATATCTACAGTATGAAAATGCACAAAAAATAAATAAACAGCGTTAAAATATGTTAAAAAATTAATTTGATATCGAAAAATATCTTCTTTTTAAAAATTATAGCTATGAAACATTTAATAAAAAATGGATTTCTTGGCTTGACCTTTTTTATTTTAAATCAAACTTAACAATACCACTCTTTTTACCAACAGACAAAAAGCAGAAATGTAGCTTGTCTGGAAATAATTTCGTCCAAAGCAAACCTTCTTAATTGTCTGTCACAATATCGCCTTCTTTCAATGTTTTTCCTTCTCTTCCATACACAACATGTTTCTTACCTTTCCAGGCACTCTATTTTCTTTCCATCTTCGTTTACTATTCTGTTTTGATTTTAATTTAAATTATATCTTATATATTGTCCCTATATGTGTAAAATAATAATAATACAGTAGTAGTAATGGTAATGATGGTAGTAATGATGATAATAATAATGACCATTTTCTATTTCGAAATTTATTCTTTAAATTAATTTAAAAAAATTCTTTCCTTCAATCTTTCTTTCTTCTCTCCTTCACTTTATTTCTATTATTTCTAGCTTCTCTATTAACCCCATAAAACAATAAACTATGTTTTACATGTATCTATGTTTATTATTACTGTTCGATTAATGTGCTATATATATACACACATATATACATACACACATACACACACACACACACACACACACACACACACACACACAAACACACACACACACATATATATCTATACCGTGGACTCTGTCTAAACCGGATTCACTTGGGAACGATAAAATATGCCGGTTTAGACAGAGTACCGGTGTAGACAAGAGTTCGTCCAGAGTTACGTTTCACGCATTTGTAACAAACATCACACTCTCACGCAACGTTACTATAATCTCACACTTTTTCTAAAAATAAAAATATTTTATAATCGTGGTTTATATTTTAGAAATGAATGAAATTATATGCTGATTATGCAGGTCTCTGAATTCGTTACCTATTAATAATAATACAGCATATTGAACCTATCCTCGGTTCAGTACCAACAATCACTCGCGGGTGCTACTGATGACCGGACTTGTACTCGTATGGTTTAACATTAACCCTATTGCACTCGCTCGATTTCTTTTTAGAGATTTCTATTTTGGACTTAAACAAACAGCAACAAAATACTTCGCCCTGGACCCGACCAAGAACCTGCAGTCCCTGGACCCTGATTTCTAAGAATTGCCACAGGTTGACAGCTCTGATATTAATGATAAGAAAAATACCAACATAAATAAAACGTCATATTAACCAAGCGTTTGGACTATGAGTAAGACATCTGTAAAAGCAAGGCTAAATACGACGGGTCGTCAGTGAGAAGCGGGCCGGGACACAAGTTCAGTCCTGACTTTTGAAAGTGGTATATTAACATTTGACTGTAATAAAAATATGTGTCCAAACCAGAAAGCATATAAAACAACAAGCAGAATAAATAACATTATTTTATTGATTAAAATCATATGAAACAGGGGTCTGAATTTATAGTTTTATTATTTTAAACAGATTGATATGATGAAATGCAGGTATGAACACATACACACAATAATCCGACCTATCTTGCTCACGTTCTGCAAATATATATTATGTGTTAATAAGTCGTCACCAAGCTTTATGATTTATGGTGAATTAGGCAGATACCCATGTCTATTAGTGTTAAAGTTAGAATCATTACATACTGGGAAAATGTTGTTAATAGTAGAAAATCTAAGTTATCCTTTATAAAACGTATATTAGATGAATGTGATTTATGTAACATATATCCATGTACAGGTGGATGGTTTGCGGTTAAAACATGCAGTTAAACGAATATTATGTGACCAGTACTTACAAAAATGGAATAATGATACATTTGCCTCATCAAAAGGTATTAACTACAGAATGTTCAAGTATGAATTTAAATTAGAAAATGATTTGTTGAAACTCTCAACAAAAAATGCTAGAATTCTTTGTAAATTTAGAAGTGGTTCCTATTGAAACCGGTAGATGGTTTAATATTGAGAGAGAAAACAGAATGTGTCACTTGTGCAACACTGATGTTGGTGATGAGTTCCACTATATTTTTAAATGTACGTCTTTATCTACTGAGCGAAATAAGTATACTCAAAGGCAAAAGTTATTGTGACATGGATTGTTTGGAGTAATAAATTTGTGAATGGATTTATGGAAATGTACATGAAACAGTTCAAAGAAATGCAACCAAGCAGTTGTTGCAGCGCTTGCCTTTGAGAATACAATGTTTAACATATTAAATGATTGTAAAGTAGCGATACTAGGGCCCCAACCCTGGCACTACGATATTTGTTTTCTGGGGTCAATAAACTTTATTTAAAAAAAATCTATACATGTTGGCTCTCATGCCCTGTCCCTTCCTACGGTTACTACGGGTCTGTGGAAATTTTTTTGTTTTACTTTATTCTCAGCTAAAATGTTTTCTAAAAGACAAGGCTCGAACCAGGAGCTAGACACAAAGTCTACCCTGCTGGAGAAACCCGAGGTAGACGAACAGGTCAAAGTGGACATTGTTGGCGAGGAGATAGATCCCAGCAAACTTTACTACACCCTCACGGAAAACCCGCCTGTACCATTAACTGTCGCAGTCGCTTTTCAGGTAATATTAGAAAATGTATAGACTAGACACAATGTTTAAAAAACTACACTTTTTATTACCTCCGCTATGATGTTCGTCAGCGGAGCTTTTTTGATACCGATTTGTCCGTCCGTCCATCCGTCCTTCCATCCGTCTGTCCGTCTATCCATTCGTCCTTCAACTTTTCCGGGGCGGGACGTAGCCCAGTGGTAAAGCGTTCGCTTGATGCGTGGTCGGTCTAGGATCGATCCCCGTCGGTGGACCCATTGGGCTATTTCTCGTTCCAGCCAGTGATCCACAACTGGCGTAACAAAGTCCGTGGTATGTACTATTCTGTCTGTGGGATGGTGCATATAAAATATCCCTTACTGCTGTTCGAAAAGAGTAGCCCATGCATTGGCGACATCGGGTTTCCTCTCTCAATATCTGTGTGGTCCTTAACCATATGTCTGACGCCATATAACCGTAAATAAAATGTGTTGAGTGCGTCGTTAAATAAAAACATTTCCTTCCTTCCACTTTTCCTTTGAAGTCTGTCTTCTCATAGTCTTCACTGAATTGTTCTCAAACTTGGTACACTGATCCTCTGGGGCCACCTCCACAAACTATTAGAGAAATACTTTAAAAAAAAAAAAAAATTGAAAATGTAAACACCTATCTTCTCCTAGACTTTTCATCGCATGGTTCTGAAACTTGGTATTATAATTCTCTGGAACAGTCTTCACAAACTAATAGAGATATTTAGGAAATTTTGAAGTTTTGAATTTTTATTAAATTTATACATTTTAAATAGAAATTTAACATTAAACATTTAAAAAATATATCTTCTCCTCCAGACTTTTGATTGGATAGTTCTGAAACTTAGTATACGTTTTCTCAGGGGCAGACTTCCCAAATTAATAGAGAGATATTTTGGAAATTTATATTTTTTTAAAGTTTCTTTTTTAATTTAAAAACTTTAAATATGAATGTATCATTAATTTTTTTAATTCTATCTTCTAGAGTTTTGAATAGAAATATCTGAAACATAGTAAAACTATTCTCAGGGTCAGTCTTCATAAACTAATAGAGAGAGATTTTGGAATTTATTATTTTTAAAACATTAAATGTGAAATATAAATTTAACATTGAAAATTTAAAAGTCTATCTTCTAAAGGTTTGATGAAACGTTGTACTATAATTCTCTAGCGCAGTTTTGTATAAGTATTCTCTGGGGCATTCTTCATAAACTAATAGAGATATTTTGGAAATTTTGAATTTATATTAAATTTAAACATTTTAAATAGAAAGTTAACATTGAACATTTAAAACTATATCTTCTTTTGATTGGAAATTTCGAAAACTCAGTACAAGTATTCTCAGGGTTAGTCTTCATAAACAAATAGACAGGTATTTTTGAATTTTTGAAATTTTATTAGGTAGTCTTTACAAATTAATTAATTACCTACTACTGATAAAATTGAAAAAAAAGAAATAGCGGAGCTCTATAGGCCAATAGGCCTCTTGTTAAATTTATACATTTTATTTATTTATTTATTCACAGCACATACTGATGAGTTTGGCTTCATGTCTCGCCACGGCT
>NC_054708.1:32005116-32035116 GCF_016097555.1 Gigantopelta aegis
TTTTCACAATAACATAACACATCATGATGTGCGATTCAGTGATACATTATGCCGTTTACTGTTTTGGTGAAGGTAGTGTCTTGTTTCAGATTACCGGTGTTTCAAGGCCCCTCGTCATCTTTTATTGTCCCTCTTCTGGCTCTACGGGCAGACAAGGCTTGGGCTTGTGATCGAGTCACAGGTAAACTATTTACCATCATTGAGAAATTTATACCACTTTCTTTAAGAATATGTATGATTTGTATATTATAACAAGAAATAAAACTTCCTGGTGCCAGTGAATTAGCAGAACGGTGTCCATAAATAATAATAATAATAATAATAATAATAATAATTTTTATTTTTGTTCAGTGATCCATAGAACACATAGAATTACACATTCACATAGTGTATAGTGTACGGTTCACAACATTTTGGTGGAGTGCAATGATTGTTAGCAGACGGGAAAAGAAGACAAAACGTGATTGAATCATTTGATTCTACTCACAACTTATTTTTAAATTGTTACGTCTTGTTGACTTTTATTCAAAAGTTTAATATACTTACCTGTGATATACTCTAAGCTTTACACTGTTTTAAATATATATTGATGTTGATCATCAAACCATTCATATATTTTTAAAGGGGGCGGGGCGTAGCTCAGTGGTACAGCGCTCGCCTGATGCACGATCGATTTAGGATGGATTCCCGTCGGTGGGCCCATTGGGCTATTTCTCGTTCCTGCCAGTGCTCCACAACTGGTGTAACAAAGGCCGTGGTATGTACTATCCTGTCTGTGGGATGGTGCATATAAACGATCCCTTGCTGCTAATCGAAAAAGGTAGCCCATGAAGTGGCGACAGCGGGTTTCCTCTCTCAATATATGTGTGGTCCTTAACCATATGTCCGGCGTCATATAACCGTAAATAAAATGTGTTGAGCGCGTCGTTAAATAAAACATTTCCTTCCTTCCTTCATATATTTTAAAGCCACCAAATAGCCGCTGTATTTTTGTGCTAATATGTCGTTAAACATTCATTCATTCGTTTATGTATACCACAGTGTTGTTAAATCATAAAATGATGCACATGTTATGCAAAGCTTTTACTTATGATTCATCTAAAACGTTTCACGTTTTATTGATTCATGTATATTTACCTCCCATAACATTCCCAGTCTGGAGCTCGACGCGGTAAGACGTGTTTGTTTCGCTTGTGCACAATGCACGTTCTTTCGCGGCTCGACTTGGGGATCCTTCACTTCGTTGTTTTTGTTAGCGAAGTGAAGTTTTCTACTGGGATGTATGCGGCCATTGGAACTGATTGAACGCTGAAACGCTTCTCGTTTCGACAGTCTGCACCACCAGGTTAGATTCTTTTTTAGCGAGATTCCTTGCCTCCACGTCATTTCTCCGTCCGAGTATGTTGACTTGTTTTTTTCGTGACTCGTATGACATCCATTCTGCAGAACGCCACGGTTGTTCGCGTTTAGTCTTTACATGTCCGAGCCTGTCCTAGCAGCACTGGAAGATTGACCGCCCTACTCTAAGAAGAAATAGGAAGCGGGGTCGGCCCCTACTACTCTTTTCTAGACTTTACTTTGTTTTATTGTGATACCATCTCGTATCCTCCGGAGTCGGGCCCGTCCGCACCACTATACTAACCCATGACGGATCCGGCTTCTCAAGATCTGTATTTCAGCACAGCACTACACCTTCAACGTCTATTGACTGTCAGTCTAGGGGTTTTCTTGACGGGATGCAACCCATCTCGTCCCTACAAGCTGTGCACCCAAAAAGCCTTAACGAGGCCAGTCACGTGGACATATAGATCGGACTTTAAACTTTTAGACCTTCGTTCAAAAGTTTATGTCGAAATTACTTTCTTTTTTAATATTATTAAATAGTCCGATCCTCTCTTCTTTCTTTTATTTATTTTTGGACTATCCTTCTGAAATGCTCCAAATTATATAAATATTCGACCGAGCAGTCAACTCTTTTTATTTTTGGCTTGTAACTTTTTTCTTTTCCTTTTTTAAAAATTCTATTAACTTTTTTACTGATTGCTATTTTCAAAATTCTGCCCATTTACAACTCTAACCCCCCCCCCCCCCCCCCCCCCACCCCTCCATCCCGAGCCAGGCTACCGATCTTCGTTCAAAAGTTTATGTCTAAATTACTTTACTTTTTTTATATATTATTAAATAGTCCGATCCTCTCTTCTTTTTCTTATTTATTTTTGGACTGTCCTTCTAAAATGCTCCAAATTATATAAATATTTGTTTAATAAATTCTATTTACTTTTTTACTAATTGCTATTTTCAAAATTCTGCTCATTTTCAACTCTACACCTCCATCCCGAGTCAGGTCACCGATTTTATCTAATTTCTTTTTGACCACCCGATCTAATCTAGCGACCAAATTTAATGAGTAGAATTTTCTTTATTAATTATATTAATTAGAGATGCACATCAAAATTTTAAAGGCCCACTATTTAATTTTTGTATGTAAATTTCAAAATTGTCCGCTTAATTTTTTTCTGTCCCGGGTCAAGCCCCTGACTATCCAGAGACAGGCCCCGGGACGGACATGCTCGAAACTCTAGTGGTAGATGAGCATGTAAAAATTATTCGCACTCGCTCTCGCACCTCCCATAAATACCACATCTGCAAGTTTAAATACATTTTAGCATTACGTATGCTAAGTAAAAACCCCAAATCAATTTGCACGAAAGACACATTTTTGTTTTTACATCTGTATTTTCCCAAAGAGTCGTAAGGTAATGTTTGCAATTCCCGTAGCCTTTTCTAGAGAGGGAATGTTATATAAAAACAAAGACGAAAATATGCCATTTTACTTTTTAAATGTTTTTATACAAAATGGACGCTCCTAGGATCTCCCTCTAGTTATATTACAGCCCTATGCCCTGAACTGTTTTCACTGCCCCCTTCACCCCTCAAGTTATTTTAATAATGGTGTGGCCTTGATCTTACCTACTGCTTTACATTCTCACAGCCGACAACACAACATACAGCCTAATGGCGGAAGACAACTCCACTATGGCGATAACAAAGTTTTCACAGTCAGAAAAACTTCAAATGGTAAGATTGAAATTGTTGGTGAACAATGGGTGAAAAATGGGTCGAGTTGGGGTGGGGTGTTGTATGCAGGGTTGTAAATTGTTTTAAACCGTATGATTTATGTCATTAAATGTAAACCCTAACCATTGAACTTTGTTTTCCGCTAAAAAGACTTACAAGTTGGCATTTGTGACAACTCTATCTGCAGGATGCGCCTCGCTTGAGTGTAGTACGGAAGCACTTGCCCCCTGAAAACGTTTCGTGATATTTCCGATTCAGAATACCATTATAAAATGTTCTATGCACTATTCTAGGTCTGTTAAGCAGTAACTTAATTTTCTTTTTGGACACAGAGAACGTATACACAGATATCAACAGGTTTAAAAAAAAAATTTAATCCAAATATAACGTTCATAAATAATGTATGTGCATTATGCGTATGTTACAGGGAATATGTACCATCATGGATTATGTATAATCCCTCGACTTTTCAGGCAATATGTCTGATTCACTCAAGAAGTATGTATAATCCATCCTACTACTAATATATATGAAGGTTCCACGGGAATAACCTGTGATGTTACATTTTTAGTATGGTGATGTTTTTGAATTTTAACGCTTATAACTGCAGTCGTGGAATATTTATGCCCAAGAAAGAATCATTTACCAACTACTTTTAATGGCCTACTATAATTATAGGTTTTTAATTTAGTGTACCATTGTGACCTTGACACACACAACCGTTATAATTCTCTCTCTCTCTCTCTCTCTCTCTCTCTCTCTCTCTCTCTCTCTCTCTCTCTCTCTCTCTCTCTCTCTCTCTCTCTATATATATATTCACCTTTATTTTGTTTACTTGTGTGAAGTCCCTTTCGGTTTTTCTCGCCATTTCAACGAGATCCAACAATTAGCATGACACTGTAACCCACTTTAGTCCTACCCTCCAAAATTAATTGGATTGAAGAATATATATACTAGATTATCGAATATGAAAATGTATATACTGGAGAATAGTAGTTAAAAATAAATAAATAAATATTTTGCAATGTTTCTTTAGTTCCTTGATGGTATACTATTTCTGCAGAAATCTGTGTCATCAGAAGGCATAATATATAGTTCAGCTTCATTACGTTATTTATACATCCTTGTGCATGCAGACAAACACAAAACCCCCAACATTTTAACATTAAACGGACATTCCTGAGTTTGCTGTATTGTAAGATGTTTCCGACTAAAAAAATATTTCTACGATTAAACTTACATATTAAATATATTTTCTTGTTTAGAATATTAGTGTCTGTATATTCAGTTTGTTTCTGGCCGTCTTGATGTTTATAAGAAGCTCAAACTGGATTTTGTCTTCAAATAATTTCGTACGTACGAAATTGTTTTATATTTTTGGAAATAAAATGAAATTTAACCTACTGCAAATATTAGAACGATCAGAAACACATTTAATATACAGCCACTAATATTTTATGCAGAAAAAAAATATATTTGATATGTAATTACAATCGTCAAAAAGTATCTGTTAGTCGATAACATCTTAAAAATTGCAGCAAACTCAGGAATGTCCCTTTAAGAATTATTACAAAGAAACAATGTAATTAACACGTGAGAGGTAAGTAATTGTCATTAGCTCTCGATTTAATGGAGAGTCAATGAGTCCAAAAATAGATTATTATTAACAACCATCCCCTTACTCACCCTGTCTCCGAAATAGTAAATAACTAACATTAAATGGCCAGCACGGTAATAAGTCGCCTAATCATACATTTTATCAATCTTTTCATTTTCCGTTTTGTAAATGTTGTCTTGCAGCTGTCAGGAAGTCTAATGGTGGCTTCACTTGCGGAAGTAATCGTCGGCTGCACAGGAATGGTTGGACCCTTACTTCGCTTAATTGGCCCCATGACTGTGGCCCCTACAATCTCTTTGATAGGGATCTCTCTCTATAAAGTGACCATCATCTATGCCCGATCTCAGTGGGCCATAGCTTTAGCGTGAGTTCTAATCATTAAAAAAAATGTTTTTTTAATTAAAAACACATTGTGTCAATTGGCAGGATTCGAACCTACTGCACCTCATGACATTTGACAGCCCGCAATTTTAACTACTTGGCCAACCAGGTCTACCACAACACAGTCTTGGTGCGAGTTTTAACAAACCTTTTTAATAGTAGTCTGGGTGTCATGTTACTTGTGAAAAAAACCCTCCCTACAAATGAAACAAGCTATTATATAGGTTATAATTGATATCACCCGTATACCTTTACACAATCTTTTTTTATTTTGACATCTTGTTTGTGATCCAAGGTCATGCGTCCAAATGACCAATCATTCGGCCAATCGAAACCTCGGATATCATCGGATATTGGATGTCAAACATTTGGTAATCTAGACATAGTCTTAAAGAAAAAAAACCCCACTACATTTTCTTATTAGTAGCAATGAATATTTTATATGAACAATCCCACATAACAGACAGGATAGCATATACCACAAATTTTGATATATCAGGGTTTTTTTTTTTTAATGTTTTTTTTTTATTGTCCCAGATCACAAACATAGCAGTGTCAGGGATGGGATCCCCAAATCACTGCTGTACATATACTAAATATACAACACATATATCCATACACAAACAAATACGTACACACGTACCCGGATGTCCTCCGATACATACACATATGTACATACATAGATTCACACATACATACATATATGCAAAAAGGCATCAATGTAAGTGAGTACAAGAGTAGTAAATATACATACATGTAATTGGTTTAATCTGGGGGTATTATAAAGAGAAGAGAGAGGATAAGAAAGAGGAGAAAGAGGTAGAAGACGAGATAAGGTTATACGTGAGGTGTATGTTTATTTTTGCTTGTTTTCCGCTATCTCCAAACAAGCCATAGACAAGAACAAACTTGAGCTAACATCATATATTTCATTTAATTGTTATCATTAAATAAAGTAGCCCATGGAGCCCATTGTTTATTAAACATTTCGTATTTGCAATTTTTATATAAAATAAATCTTTCCATTTCAAACTTTTCCCTTAACAGATTTTTAACAACTTTGATTTCTAAATATTTTTTTTGTATCTTAGTTCCATAAACATAATATTTTATGTTAATACTTAACCAGTTAAGGAAGTTAGATTTTTCGTTATTAATAATACCAAAGATAACATTATCTTTATTGAAATTAATTATAATACCAGTCTGAGTCAATATCCAGTTTTGAACTGCAACCCATAAGTTGTGAACTTTATTGCATTCGAAAAATAGATGTGGTATAGTTTCTGGATGGTTGTTACAAAAGCTACACATGTTTGACTCAACATAGTGAATAATATATAAGAACGTTTTCGTAGCTAAGATTCGGTGAACTAGTCTATATTAAAACCATATTAATGTTGAATCCTAAGTGCTCTGAAAAGGAAATAAATAATATTCTGCCCATTCACTTGATGAAAAGATAAAACCGTGATTGGTGTATTTAGCTTGCGATTTTGAAGTTATGGAATTAGAGTTTAATAAGTTGTACATATCCTTACATCCTCTTTGTCTTTTTAATAAAAGATTAAGTTTAAATGGAGCTAATAACCGTCCACATGTCCGTCTACCTCTCTTACAGTCCCCTTGCTGCTAATCGAAAAGAGTAACCCATGAAGTGGCCACAGCGGGTTTCCTCTCAAAATCTGTGTGGTCCTTAACCATATGTCTGACGCCATATAACCGTAAATAAAATGTGTTGAGTGGCGTCGTTAAATAAAACATTTCTTTTTTTCATTAAAGATTGAGTCAGGTCTGCGTTCAGCCAGACCGACCAGAAAAACGTCCGTTAGACCGATTTATGCGTTTAAACTAAATGGCCACGTTGTGAACCAATCAAATAGTTAGCGAAACGTTTGCTGGCTGAATTTAGGGTTTTATAAGCACGGGCCCAGGTCGCCACTGCCATACCAATCTAATGCAAATAAAAGCACAGTCGAAATCGATTGCCCTGTGACGTAGGCTATATGTTAACATTAAACTGTGACGCATAATTTAACTGAAAACACTAGGACCGTAAATAGGTTTTAATTGGAAAAGATTTTAAATTTATTTTAAACCTGTTTATTATTTTAATTTTTTTCTTAAAGTGTTTTTGTTGTTGAGCATATGCAAGAAATAGAATACTTCGCTCGTTAGATACATTTTAAAACAACTCATTGTAAAATACATGGTATTTAACGGCCACTCATGTAGTATTATCTATTTATTGTATTTTTGTTTTTATTCTTTCAGTGGCACGATCCTCGTTCTTGTGTTTGCTTTGTACCTGCCTCACATCACCGTCCCAATTCCAACTCGGAGCCGTGGAAAAAGGGGTGTACTTCGACTTCCACTTTTTCAGCTACTTCCGGTATGATTATATATATATATATATATATATATATATATATATATAGCCTATATATATGGGTGTGTGTGTACACGTAAATGTGTGTGTGTGTGTGTGTATATATATATATATATATATATATATATATATATATATATATATATATATATATACATACATATAACAGTTTTCAATGTATTATTATAGTCCAGGACCCATATTCACAAAATATCGTAAGCCTAGTTTTACACGTAAACGTAAATCTACGACTGAAGAGCTATTCACGAAATAACGTGTAAAGTTGGACCTTTATATAAGAGTGCCTCAGGTTGCAACTAACGCTGCACGTAAGTTGTGTACACATAATAAATCAAGCACGATCGCCGTTATTTACTATTATTTACGGAAACTAGCAGTATTTCCAATAAATGAAGCAGTTTGCGATGGCGAACGCGATATTTTTGTTCGTGATCGAACGGATGTTTTTGACTCGGCCAAATTCTCCTGAGTTATCTTTTCCTTTTTAAGAAATGTCCTCAAGTTCGTACCAAAACGCGGATCCCCACCAATACCAAACTGCCATGGTTCACTGTTCGCAATGTTATTGTTAGCAGACGACAAACAAAATTGCGTTTTGCGCATTTGTTATTTACCCGGTAGCCATCGTTTCTAATGTGTTTTTATTAATTACTCCAGTGAGAGTGTTAAATCGTAGATTTACATCCAACTAAGTTACGTTTACATTTACGACCATCTTTGAGAATAAGGTGCTTCTTGCACGTAAACGTAAATCTACGGCAGATGTAAGTGCTAGTCGTAGACGTAAATTTACACTTTTTTGTGAATATGGGTCCAGGACCCATAATATATCACAAAATATCGTAAGCCTAGTTTTACACGTAAACGTAAATCTACGACTGAAGAGCTATTCACGAAACAACGAAAACGTAAGTTACGTGTTAAGTTGGACGTAAATATAAGAGTGCCTCCGGTTGCAACTAACGCTGCACGTAAGTTGTGTACATATAATAAATCAAACACGATCACCGTTATTTACTATTATTTACGGAAACTGGCAGCATTTCGATTAAATGAAGCAGTTTGCAATGCCGAACGCCGACAGATTGAAAAGATTTTTGTTGGTGATCGACTCGGTCAATTTCTCCTGAGTTATCTTTTCCTTTTTAAGAAATGTCCTCAAGTTCGTACCAAAACGCGGATCCTCACCAATACCAAAATGTCATGGTTCACGGTTCGCAATGTTATTGTTAGCAGACGACAAACAAAATTGCGTTTTGCGCATTGTTATCTACCCAGTAGCCATCGTTATTAATGTTTTTTTTTTTTTTAATTACTCCAGTGAGTGTTAAATCGTAGATTTACATCCAACTAAGTTACGTTTGCATTTACGACAGTCTTTGAGAATAAGGACCCATATTCACAAAATATCGTAAGCCTAGTTTTACACGTAAACGTAAATCTACGACTGAAGAGCTATTCACGAAATAACGAAAACTTAAGTTACGTGTAAAGTTGGACGTAAATATAAGAGTGCCTCAGGTTGCAACCTAACGCTGCACGTAAGTTGTGTACATATAATAAATCAAGCACGATCGCCGTTATTTACTATTAGTTACGGAAACTAGCAGCATTTCCAATAAATGAAGCAGTTTGCTATGGCGAACGCCCACGGATTGAACATATTTTTGTTCGTGATCGAACGGATGTTTTCGACTTGGCCAATTTCTCCTGAGTTATCTTTTCCTTTTTAAGAAATATCCTCAAGTTCGTACCAAAACGCGGATTCCCACCAATACCAAAATGCCATGGTTCATTGTTCGCAATGTTATTGTTAGCAGACGACAAACAAAATTGCGTTTTGCGCATTTGTTATTTACCCAGTAGCCATCGTTTCTAATGTGTTTTTATTAATTACTCCAGTGAGAATGTTAAATCGTAGATTTACGTCCAACTAAGTTACGTTTACATTTACGACCAGCTTTGAGAATAAGGTGCTTCTTGCACGTAAACGTAAATCTACGGCAGACGTAAGTGCTAGTCGTAGACGTAAATTTACACTTTTTTGTGAATATGGGTCAAGGTGCTTCTTGCACGTAAACGTAAATCTACGCAGACGTAAGTGCTAGTCGTAGACGTAAATTTACACCTTTTTGTGATTATGGGTCCAGGAGCCTATTTCACTAAACATCGTAAGTTACGTTTTGCACCAAATAGCATCTCACCGTGTCAAAATTCGAAATGGACTCAACTTTTAATTGCACCGTTAACACTACCACATAGGCCTATCAGTTATGTCACTTGTTGTCATAAAATGTTGTTTTATTTGGCCAGGTGATGGGGTGGTATTATTTACATTCACGCTGTATGTAGCAGTTTCAGCCACATATGTTACTGTTGTCGACTATGTTATTCATTACGGGTGCCACCGGTGGGACAGGATATGCTTAGCTTTCGCGAACACCTGATATCCTCACTTTTTGACAGTGTTTCGTGAGTGCATGTCAGCACAGCTATATTTTGTTTGATTGAAAAAAACATTTTATTTCATAAACAACAAAAGGATTTACTAGGACCTCTCCTATATACATACAATATATTGGCGACAATTATTTAATTATAATATAAGGGTAATGTATACATATAAAATGTGCATACAAATGTATTTTAATAACAATCAAATTGAGGAAAAGAGGGTATTATGTACAACAGGATTTGGAAGAAACTAGAAAAGAAACAAAGAAATGCATGTGCCTTCAAACCATTAGACTATTTTAATCAAAACGATGTGTTTGGTTAATAAATAAATATTTTTATTATTATAGAGATCACTTACGGTATTTCTACCATACAAAAGCAGTTATAAATGTATTGGTTGTATATGTTGTAACGTGTTACAGAGAACCTGCCTTTGTTGCTCACATTGTTTACATTGAAAACAAAATAGTGAATATTGTTTTCTTATAATATCCACAGTTACACGTAGGATCTGTTGTAAAGATCTGCATTTAAGGCATTACAGCCATGTCGTAATCTTGTGTGTAATATATTTTCTCTACCGTTCCTATTCCACTGAGAGACAGCTATGAAGTTAGACGTGTCGACATGCGCTTTGAACTGCCCCCCCCCCCCCCCCCCCCCCCCCCCCCCCCGTTTGGAATGTTGTTGAAGTTCCGCGTTGCGTATACCGGGTCGCGGGCGACCGTGACTTTGGTGTACGGGGACGCGGACTCCAATAAGAAGAGAGGAAGAGGAGGACGGAGGAAGGAACGCGTTGCAGGGGCGGCTCAGGGGGAACCAAAGCTGGCGGCTCAACCGCCAGTGGCAGTTCCGTCTGCGTCGCCGCCCCCCCCCCCCACCCACCCGCTTCACCACCGAAAAAGAAGAAGACGCCACTGGCGGAATCGACCGCGGAGGTGACGAGCGACCTGTTGGACACTGCTATGGCCCAGTCGCCGCCGCCTCGATACACTTCCACTCCAGCGCCTCGATACACTTCCACTCCAGCGCCTCCGGTGAAGGTCGACTATACAGACCGCTCCGTTGAGAAGCGCCCTGCTGTTGTTGAGTCGACGGCGGCCGTCAAGAGGAAAGCAACATCTCCTGCAAGCCAGCCTGTCCGACAGACGACACCCTCGGAGGAGGACGTAGATACCTGGCAACTGGCCTTGGGGAAACTTAAGGCTCAGTACCGGGACTACGTCCAAGGCAACTCGACCGATACGGCGAAGCTGAGGGGCCGGTTTTGCAACCAGGACTGGAGACCGCTGCCAGACGGGAGCCACTTCGAGCTCCACAACATTCGGCTCCAAAGCTCAGCGACGGGACTCATCGTGACGCACCGGCGCCAGCAGACCTACCGACAAGCGATCCTCCTCTACGAGATGGACAGTTCAACAATCCACAGGATCGTCGAGACGATTTGCGGCGCCGGTTACCGCGTTGTCATCAGAGATCTGCTGTCTAAGAAGCAACTCACCCCATCGCTGACTGCAACTCCGGACATCGGCTCGCCGTAGTCGCCAACCTCTCCCCTAACGGCCTTAACGAGGCCACTCGCGTGGACATATAGATCGGACTTTAAACTTTTAGACCTTCATTCAAAATTTTATGTCAAAATTACCCTTTTGTTAAAAAAATATATTATTAAATAGTCCGATCCTCTCTTCTTTCTCTTATTTATTTTTGGAATGTCCTTCAAAAATGCTTCAAATTATATAAATATTCAGACGAGCAGTCAATTCATTTTATTTTTGGCTTGTAATTTTTTTTTTTAATCCTACTAATTTGTTTTACTAATTGCTAATTTAAAATTCTGTCCATTCACCCCCCCCCCCCCCCCCCAGTTAAACTAGTTATCTATCTATCTAATTTCTTTTTGACCGCCCAATTCTAATCTAGCGACCAAATTTAATGAGTAGATTTTATTCTTATTAATTATATTAATTAGAGATGCGCATCGAAATTTCTTTTCAACATTATACACACTAGATTTTAAATGGTATAAATGAATCATACAAACGACCAATTCACGTGGTTGCACAATACACAACATCCAAAACGAACGAACGAATGATAAATGCATTAACTATCTATTTATATATCTGTCTGTCTGTCTGTCTGCCTATATATATTTTTCATGTTCGGACTGTACATAACGAAATTCCGAACATCGCCCGAAGACAAAAACAGATGGGCCTACCGAATGTTAATGCGATTTTTTCTAAAAAATATTTTTCCTACATTTATTTTTTAACATATATAAATGCATCGTGTTGAGGTTTATCTTGGTGCCCAATATGAACAATGTACACCTCGGCATAACATTCGGGCTTTGTTTTTGTCTCCGGGCTACGTTCGGGCTCCGGACTGCAAATACGCTTACCACATTTGGCTCGCCGGATCATCATCGGTGTACTACGGTTCAAACTGGTAGGGAAGTACCCCTAACGGATTTTCTCCTTCTTCCTCACCAGTCGAGGTAGCATTAGAATAAATAGACAAATACGACAAGTCCGAAATGTCCAAACTAACGTCCGATAAAAATTAGCTATTTTCCGAAGAATCATTACATGCTGTCGCTATGCTAACCTACTAATGAATGAGTGGAATTCACCGGATGCTACGTCACAGGTCAGATGCGGGTGAAATCGACTGGATCAGTGTTTTTTCCCCGAGCGTTTTACAAAAAGTCGCTTTATTAATAATTGGGGTGGTATTTTTGTTTTTTGTTTAATAATGTAATTTGTATACTTATTTTCAACATATATATATATATATATATATATATATATATATATATATATATATATATATATATATATATAAAATTAGAATCGAAAATTAGACGCAAAATAAATGCCGCGAAAAACTAAAGATATCGCGGCAATCTCCAGGGCATTTCTGATTGCCAGGGTATATTACCAGGGTAGGTAACATAAACTGGTAAGAGAACCAGACTTCTAAGCAACTGTAAAGTATCCATTATATTGATAAAAAAGGACAATACTATTATCTCAAAACGTCACCTCGGTGGCGTCGTGGTTAAGCCATCGGACATAAGGCTGATGGGTACACGGTTCGCAGCCCGGTACCAGCTCCCACCCAGAGGGAGTTTTAACAACTCAGTGGGCCACTCTACACACTATTCTCTCTCACTAACTATATACAGATTGATTGCAAACATATTTTATTGTACAAAGAACAAGGTTTGACGACTTACGAGGCCCTCTTCTATATTCATACAATATACATGGCGACCTATATTACATAGCTGTAAATATAAACTACGTGTATACATTCAATGATAACCAGTGTAAGGAAATGTATTGTATACAAAAGAATGTAAAGGAAAGAAAAACAAATATGATACAAAAGATTACACAAATAGTACATCACGTGCAGTTAAATTCGCTATCACATTTACAAATAATCCTTTTGGTAATTTAAATAATACTTTATTAATCAAAACGATGAGTTTTTTTAAAAATATATATTTGAACATAAGTAAATATTTCTTTATTATTGGCATCGCTTAATGTGCTTCTACCATATAACAGTAACTGTAAATCTATTGGTTGAAAAAGCTGTAAGGAATTACATAGAATCAGTCTCTGTTATTCATATTGTTTAAATTGTAAGAAAAAATGGATATTGTTTTCTAATCTGTATCCGCAGTTACATGAAGGGTCTGTGGTAAGTCCACATCTGTACAAATCGGCGTTTAAAGGGCTACATCCATGTCGTAATCTAGTATGCAATATATTTTCTATTCTTTTTCCACAGGAAAAATAATATGGAACTGCTTTTTTGAAAGACGATATTGTTTCACACTTTTTAATTGCTGGGCTTAAATTATTCCATAAATCAATTGCTGAATAAATAAATGATGATTTTAATAAGCAGGTTCTAGCAAAAGGTGTAGATATGTCTGTCCTCCCGATTTCTTAACATATAAGGAACCCTTTCTTCTAATCTTTGTGGAATACAATTAGTTAAGAAATCGGGAGTCATTCCTTTCATTATTTTAAACATTGTACACAGTTTTTTTGTTTTTCTCCTTTCACTAAGTGTTGTAAGACCAGTTTCAATATATAGCGAATTACGTGAAGCAAATTTAGACATACCAGTAATTACCTTTGCAGCTTCTAGTTGTACCTTTTCTAAATTATCTGCGTTTAATTGGAAACAGCCATCCCAGACCTCTGAAGCATATTCTAGGACGGGACGAATGAAAGTACTATATATTCGCATTAGAGTTTGACGATTTAATAACAGTCTGTATTTCCTTAATACTGAGATCATTACCGATGCTGATGTGCATACATTTTGAATATGACTAGACCATTTTGCATCATCTGCTAAAGTTAAACCTAAATGTTTATGCGTTTTTGATTTGTTTAAAGTTGTGTCACCAAATACAAGACATGGTTCATTAATTAATTTGGTTAGAGAAAACAATAATACATTCGTTTTATTTGGGTTAAAGGTAACTAACCATTTGTTTGACCATTCATAAAGTTTCAACAAATTCGCGTTCTATAATTGAAATGTCATTTGACGATATTCCAATACTTGTATCATCAGCAAATAACCTTGTTACACAGTCTAGTTCATCAGCAATATCGTTAACATAGATCAAAAATAGTAAGGGACCTAAAACGGATCCTTGAGGTACTCCAGCCTTTAGAGTTCCATAATTTGATAACGTTCCATTTATATACACTCTTTGTTTCCTATTAGAAATATAATTATTAATCCATTTTAAGAGATTGCCTCTGATGCCATATTGTTTAAGTTTATAGATTAAACCCCTGTGCCATACCCGATCAAAGGCCTTGGGACATGTAACAGAAAACTGCACAGAAATATTCTTTATTGTCCAGTGATTTACAAATTTTATTATACAATTCAATTAATTGGTACACGGTGCTGTGTTTGGGTCGGTATGCACACTGATACTTATAAAGTAGATTATTGAATGTGAAATAATTATACAGGTGTTTAAACACTATTCTCTCAAATAGTTTTCCAACACAGCTTATTAATGATATAGGTCTGTAATTTGTTGGTGAACTTCTATCTCCTTTTTTGAAAAGTGGTTTTACGTGGGCAATTTTCCAATTGGTAGGGAATTTTGCTGAGATCAGTGATTTATTAAAGAGCAACTGAAGAGGAATCGAAATGGAATTGGCAATACGTTTTAGTAGTTTATGGCTTATTTCATCTGGGCCACTTGCTTTATTAGGAGCTACTATTTTAATAATGTCTATTATTTCTTCAGTGGTTATTGTCAAGTATACAGATAGCTGAGGTGTGTGCCCAGTACAGCGTGCTTGAACCTTAATTGGATATAAGCACGGAAATAATTTGAAATGAATGGAATTGGGCTTGTTTTAATGTTTAGTCTAGTAACAATTGTAAAACCGAGATAACAAACTGACAAAGAACTATTAAAGGGACATACCCTAATTTTTAAACAATACAGCATATTTTTAACTATAAGAGTCGTTTATGATTACTGAAATCAAACATTACTTATATTTTATTGTTTAGATACCCATTTCCTTACAACCGAAGTGTGTCTGATCATCCTGGTGTTTCTAATTCCACAAAATGCATTTTTTTCATATTTAAAAAACACGCAAGTGCGTCTGAGAAGTAACTGTTATGGAGTCGCGTTATATTCTATTTTTAAGGGTATTTCAGCGTCACAGACTCTTATTTCATTCTGTTGTATCCAAATTTGTTACATGTTTGTAAATTAACCATATTTTTACGGGTTGAAACTAGAGTCTATGTGAAAATTATGCCTTAGTGTTTAAAAACTAGGGTGTGTCCCTTTAATTTATGTAAGCGAATGACCGGTCGCAATTAGCTCGAGTGTCTTCTATCCGTGGTTTACCTGCGTGGCTAGAGGACACACGAGCTGGGTCGCAATAAGCTGTGCGTGCGCTACAGCACGTTGGTTATGCCTCAGTTTGAATTTTCGTGTTCATGTATAAGTTATCATGACATACTTATATTACCATGACATACTTGGTATACGCCCACCCTCACCAACCCAACCAGTCTTGAATTTTAAAGATGCATTATCACCTCTTCATCCTATAACATCGCGGATGTGTATGTGTGTGTGTGTTTTGTGTTTGTGTGTGTGTGTGTGCGTGTGTGTATGCGTGTGTGTGAATGAGTGTGTGTCTCTGTGTGTGTGTGTGTGTGTGTCTGTATGTGTGAGAGAGAGTGTGTGTGTGAGTGTGTGTGTGTGTGTGTATGCTAATATTATTTGTTTTAAGAACTAAATTAACCCTGTATGTAACACCACACATTATTTCTTTATTCACCAAATTGGATCATGGTAGGCGATACATTTAATTGCGCTGAATTCTTCTTAGATTCTGCTGAGTATTTTGATCATGTGGGCAGTGTGCGGGATCCTCACTGTAACCGGAGTTCTCACAAACGACAGCGACGACATCGAGTTCCTCGCCAGGACAGACGCCAAGAGCAACATCTTCGACATGACGCCATGGTTCCTGGCCCCATATCCTGGTACGACATGTTTATTTTTCAATAGCTTTTTGAAAGCTACAATCTCAAGTTTCCTATTAGACATTTAATTTAATGGGACATTCCTGAGTTTGCTGCACTTTTAAAGATGCTATCGACCAACAGAGACTTTTTAACGATTGTAATTACATATCAAATATATTTTTCTGCATAAAATATTAGTGACTGTATCATAAACGTGTTTCTGATCGTTCTAATATTTGTACTAGGTTAAATTTCATTTTATTTTCTAAAATAATGGGTTTTTTTATACGTACGAAATTATTTGAAGACAAAATCCAGTTTGGGCTTCTTACAAATATTAAGACGACCAGAAACACATTGAATATACAAACAATGGTATTCTAAACAAGAAAATATATTTAATATACAAGTTTAATCGTAGAAATGTTTTATTAGTCGGAAACATCTTACAATGCAGCAAACTCAGGAATGTCTCTTTAATCTCCTACCAATAAGATACGTCATTCTTTGATTGTAGTGGTATCTAATTTAAGTCGAATAATAAAAATACACGGTTGACCATTTGGCAAAGCAATGAAAGATTCTGTTAGCTGTAGTATATAGTGTCTACGTATCACCGTTGCTCAGTATATTGACGAGGCATATGATGGGTTATTTTCTTGTGCCTAGCTGCAAACATTTTGCAAATGCACTCATCAGAACGCATTCAGTGTGAATGTGGTTATCGGAAGTAAACGTCTTTCTTTCCTTTTTTTTTTTTTCTCATTATACTCACATGATGTGAATTATTATTGCGATTGTTATTTCAGTGAACATTTTTTGCAGGTCAGTTTGGAATACCAAAATTCCACACAGCTGTCTTCATTGGGTTTCTTGCCGCCATCACAGCGTCCATGGTCGAGTCGGTGGGCGACTACTTCGCCTGCTCCAAGTCCGCCGATGTCCCGCCGCCGCCCAATCACGCCGTGACACGGGGCATATTTATGGAGGGAATATGCAGCGTCCTATCCGGCGCCCTTGGCGCTGGCCATGCTACGACGTCGTACAGTGGAAATGTGGCTGCTATAAATCTGACTAAAGTATGCACTATTTTGGTTTAGACAGTCCTATATACGGATTTCTCTCTGAATCATTTAACTTAGAAAGAGGTTGTAAGCAAGGGGATCCCTTGTCTCCGTATATATTTATTTTATGTGTTGAAATCCTCAACAAAAGTATGCACTATTAACACTTGATTGGTTTAAACAGAGAATACTTCATCAGGCGCATATCCAAAGGGGTTCACAGGGGTCCCGTGACAGCTCATTTTAGTAAAAAAAGGGCCACAAGCCTGCATTTACCCCTAAATATGATTTTTTATTACACTAGTCTAGGCTGAAAAAAAAATGAGCAGGTAGCTAGATTAGGAATCCCATTAAAATTATGCTAAATCTACTTCTTTTGTTTGTACATTTCAATGGCGGATCCAGCGTGAAATCGAGCAGGGGTCACGACGAGGCTGTGAAGCTAGCTAATAAGCGTACGGGCTCCCATATTTGTAAGAGGGCAGGCTGGTTTTTGCTCGAATTAAACGAAAATGCCCGAATCTGGATAACAACAGCAGCAGTATAGAGTTGCAAACGAATCATGGATTACAATACATTTTGAGGGTAGAATGATGGAAATACATGGTAAAAAAGGTCTCTGGTTAGCACATTTAACCCGAATATCTATATCATGTTTTCCCGAATTTGAGGTTTTGCCCCAGCACTAAGGGGGCAGTTGTCCCTCTGACCCCTGAACCGTACGCTTATGGCTCGGGAAGGTTGGTTGGAAGTAATATTAGATTGTTTTTCATATTGTCACGATAAGTAGAGGCAGATGCAGAACGTTTCCAGGGAAGAGATGTATTGCTTAAAAAGGGAACCTACGCACAGTAGTCAGAAGTACTCTAATATTCATTGTAAGATGCATTATCTATATGGTATTATTATCCATATGGTTCAACATAACCGAGTTAATAATAATCATACGAAGCAGACGTGTAATAACAAGTGTAATGACGAAATTTTGGGAAGCGACGTCATAACATGACGTTGCTTCTCCAATCCTAGCTCAGACTGTGCATTTGAAATATGACGTTATTTCGTCGTCTCCTTCTAGTTGTGGCCAAAACATTTTGAGTTGGGTCTTGTTATTCATAAAGAATACAACAATAATAATATGAATAATAAAGAAATTATTACACTCGCGTGTGAGTCGTACTGATTTTACGAAACTCGTGTCAGGATTCATGTATTACCCTCGCTCTCGCTCAGGCAATACAAAAATCCTGCCACTCGTTTCGTAAAATCAGTATGACACACAAGCTCGTATAATAACTTATATAGGCCTATATTCTACAGAAATATCAAACTGACCATTGTAAACATGTTCCCCACTAAAAACTAATAAATGCATTATGTTCTGCTAAACTGGATTTTCGGGGCACTTCGAATTTTGGAGGTGTCACCTCCAACACCCTCGAGGGCAGTTCTTACGATAAAGTGAATTGAATGGAATTAAATTAATCTCGCGAACATTGCTTGTGTACAATTATTAATATGCATTGGCATAGCCAGGGGGAGCATGGGGTCATGACCCTCATCAGTCACACACCTATGCAATGTGGGTGGCCCATCAATCTTAAACCCAGGCTATGCCAATGTCTAAGCAGCCCACCTCCCAATCTAATTAAAATTAGCTCCACTGATTAATTACTATTACCTGTGGATCTAACAGCACCCCGTTGGAGCTCATGTCCAGTTGACCTTTCATTCGACCAATCAAAACCTTACTTGCAAAATCATGCCAGTGATTTAAAAAGAATTTGAAAACATTCGGGATTATGCCGACGGTATACGAAATTATTCGAGTGAATTACGAAGTATGCCGGAAACAATAATTTCAATATAAAATTCGTTTCAAGACGAAAAGCAAAACCGTGATGGTATAGCAATAAGATCTGTTTATACTAGTATACAATCCAGTTTATTACTGCACTTTTCCCCGTTTTTTAATGTTGAAATAAGTTCGCCTATTGCATAGTCTCGCCCGATATTTTTGGAATTTTTATGCTTCCGAATAACGCTATAAATCGTTAGATCCCGCCACATCACTTTGACGACTTAGTTAAATTGCTAACATTAAAGATCAGTTTACTGGTATAATTTTCTATAACTGTTGTAGATTTGTTTTTTCCCCTCTTTCAGACAGCCAGCAGGATTGTGATGCTTTTTGCTGGAATCATCCTGGTCATCATTTCAGTGGTTGGGAAGTTCGCCGCCGTGTTCGCCATGATCCCGAACCCGGCGCTGGCCGGCTCGCTGGTGGTCGGTTTTGGAATGCTCATCTCGCTGGGCATCTCCGCCCTCAAGTACGTCGATCTGTCGTCCTCCAGGAATCTGCTCATCCTCGGAGTGTCCATGATGGTCGGGATCATGATGTCAGAGTGGGTGGGAAAATACCCAGACTTTGTCACCTCGGGTGGGTTGTTAAATATAAAGTTTGTTTTGTTTAACGAATCTGTCATGGACAAAACTCTCTGTATAAATAAATGTAAAAATAGTGGTGGTCTTTTTGTAATATTTAAAGAAAAATGTTCAAAACTTTTTCACATCATTGAGAAAAACGAATGTGGCATTATTGTATGTAAAATTGACAAACATACTGCATATAGACAGTCATGTTTTTATTTGTTGTACATATATTCCCCATAAAGGTAACTTTATAGTGTGTGTGGATTTTAATAGCCGCGTAAGCAATGAGATTGATTATATTGAAAGCAGTGAATTTGGGGAAGAAAATCTGCACGATAACTCAACTCTAACTAGATGTTCTGAAGATAAAAAAGTTAATGCGTTTGGCAAGAAACTTATTGAATTTTGTAAAGCAACAGAATTAATTATTGTTAACGGTAGATTGTACAAGGATAAGGATAAAGGTAAATTTACATGTTGTACTTCAACTGGTAGTAGTCTTATTGATTATTGTCTTGTTGAACAAAATAATATTTCAATACTTTCAAATTTTGAGATTCTGGATTACAAAGAATTCTCAGATCACACACCTGTTCTGTTCGCGTGGCTTGTAAGCTACAGTCAGATGGATGTCACTCACAGCCCAGGGCGTGTGGTGATCACGATCCTGAATCATTCTTACGGTGGAGTCCGGAAGAAGCGGAGAATGTGCGACATGCTTTGTGTTTGAATAGAAATGTTCTACCTGATATCGTTCTGAACTCAGCTGAGCATCCTAACCAGAGTGACATTAATATGTTATGCAAATCCTTTAGTGACAAATTGTTTTCTGTGTTATATCCCGTTGTTGGCCGAACTTGCAAGTATTACAGTAATACGAGAAAACCTCCCCCACAAAACGATTGGTTTAATGATGACTGTAAACATGCTCGTCGGTATTTCAGTAACAGTAGAAATGTTTATAACAGAAACAGATCCGAGGTGAATAGACAACAGTTTGTGAGAAGTCGCACAACATATAATAGAATTAAAAGAATTGCTAAAAATATATATAAAAAGAACAAGGGGAGTGAACTCACAAATTTTGCGAAGACCAATCCTAAGCACTTTTGGAAAATGATTAAGGCTGTTAATAAAAATAGTAGGTTAACCTCAATATTATGCAATGAAGACTTTAGAACATATTTTGAAAATGTTTTTTCTCATGCTACTGATAACGCTCCCAGAGAAGATTTTGTGATAGATGAAAATATTTATGTATCAGAACTAGACAAAAATATTACATTAGGAGAAGTTAGGAATGCAGTTAAAAGTCTGAAATGTGATACTAGTCCAGGTTTAGACGGTGTTATGGCAGAAGTCTTTAAGTTTAATGATGATATTTTTAATAGTATTTTATGTGATTTATTCAATGTTATATTTTCGTCAGGTTTTTACCCTGCAGAATGGTCGAAGTGTACAACTGTACTATACCATACTGTACTATACACTTGCCACCTTAGTGTTAACACCAACAAAACTAAAATAATAGTATTCAGTAAAGGTCGACATCCAAAACAGTTGCCTAACGTTTTGTATAATGGTGTAAAAGTCGACATTGTTAATTCATTCTGCTACCTTGGTGTTGATTTTCATTCTAATGGCAGATGTAATCTAATGCAAAAGAAAATAGCTGAACGTGGTTTACGATCTATGTTTAAGCTGTTTAACATTTTTGAAAACATTAACGTTAATATTGTTCAGAAGAATGTTTTATTTGATTTTTATATCGGTTCAATACTTTCATATAGCTCTGAAGTGTGGGGATTCCATAAAGCCCCTGATGTAGAGCGTGTGCATCTGAAATATTGTAAATATGTCTTATCAGTTAAAAAGACAGCACCCAATATCTGTATATAGTGAGCTGGGCCGTATGCCAATGTTTATTAGCAGATATGGAAGAATTATAAAATATTGGTTAAAGATAGTTTCGAATAGAAACTCCATTTTATATGATGTTTACAATATTTTAAGAGCAGACGCAAATAATAATATTTCATATAATGGATTGAACTGGGTGTATGGTGTTAAATGCCTGTTAGATAGTCTTGGTCTGTCAGATGTCTGGTGGAGTCAAGATCAAGTGTTGCCCGCTACATTTTTCCATTAGTAGCAAGGGATCTTTTGTATGCACTAGCTCACATACATAACAGCACTTACCACCACCTTTGATATACGTCGTAGTGCATTGGCTGAAACAATAAATAGCCCACTGGGCCCACCGACAGGGATCGTTGTTAGATACCTTCAATTGGTCGTAAAGCCTATCAGTTCTTTAATATAATATTGTAGGGCTGTGAAATGGTGGTCATATCCTCTTCCCACTCAAAATGGTAGGTTCCGTTGTTTGTAATTAATTTTCATTAAAGCACTGACATTCTTAACTTTGCGTCTTAACGTTAAGCTGCCACACATTGCGGAAATGCTCGAAGACGAAATATTTTATTGAACGATGCACTCAACACAATTTATATGATTAAGCACTACACATATTAGAAAGGAAAGGAAAGGCTTCTCTTTTTAATTAATAGCAAGGGATCTTGTATATTCAACACAGCACAAAAAAACGTTGTGGAGCACTATCTGGAACGGGAAATAACCCAGTCACGGGGATCGAGCCTTTGACCTCCAAACGGGAGAACGCTTTAGCAGTAGGTTATGTCACGCTCCTAAACTGTAAAAACCTGAATGCTTTATATATTATTATATTACTATGATATAATAACTTTCCGTCGACTCGGGTGGGTATGAGGGATTCAAAATGTTCCTTTTACCCACCTTGGAAATTCTTGATTGAACACAATTACCGTTATGGCAGTGCAGTTACAGTAACAGAATAATTTGCAAGTGAACATAATTATCTTTTTATGACAGAACCTTGTGGATGTTAAAACAATGACTCAATACTATATCCGAGGTCAAACATAGACACCCCCACACCCTATAACACCAGAACCTCCTCCAAAATATTACATACTTGAAGATATAAGCGATGGATAAAATATGATGCCATATATTGTGACGTATTGTTTTACAACGAGACAAAGCACGGGTACGCAGTTCAACTCTATTTATATTTTATAAATAAAGTTAAAATTCATAGCCCCGCTTATTAATCATTAGTGTTTATCCTCTAGTCATAAACTGTTGCCATGACACTTCTTGTAACACCACATAATGTTTGTCAGGCACGGCGGAGCAGTGGTGGGGGTAGGGTCTAGTTCTCCAATAATTCTGAATCAAAACTTTTATTGGTAGTAAATCTTAAGGCAGGGATGCATTTTTTCTTGTAGAATGCGGGAAATTGCATTTCAGGACATTTAGTTTTCAAAATATTACGGGGGAGCATAACTCCAACCCCCTAGAAACTTTGCTTTACGCCCTCGATCTGTCAGGCCCCCCCCCCCCCCCCCCCCCCCCCCCAATGTCTGCTTGCTTCCGCCATGCCTGTATGGATATACACCTACCCATCCCATCAAGTGTTATATAATATTTACTGCCCCCCCCCCCCCATGAACTTCATTACTGTGAAATTAATTTGACTTCTTCCTACCTCTCAGCTTCATTCAAGAATATACTTTGAAAAAGAGTATATGTTTGTTATAAATGTTTATTGTGTCTGATTAAGGTTTGATACTTGTTTGTTTGTTTGTTATTATTATTATTTTTTTTAAAGGCAATATTGAACTGGACTCGACTATTAAAGTTATTTTCGGAACACCAATGTTCCTGGGAGGCATCACGGCTTGTCTGCTTGACAATACAGTTCGAGGTAATTTACAAAGTTGGCTACCTACACCATATGTCTTTACTGGACATATTTTGTAACACAAAACTTTAAACAATCATTCAACTGATGTGTTTTTAAAATTGAAAATAATACATTTTTGTTAACAAGATTAGTGAGCATGGCAAAACGACAATGAAAGCAAAGGACCATGGCACATTTTAAACTATATCTAATTGGTGTCTTAAGATATGAACATTTTGAAACTTTCTTGAAAGAGGGGAACCTCATTCTTGCCAAATAAGCTACTCCTATCAATAAAACAACAAAGGCTATTTTACATGCACTTTACAATAGATAGGACGGCACATACCATTTGAGCTAAATCCATCCCCATCAATTAATGTCTGAGGCTAAAGATCAATCCTAACAGGCCGCGAGCGATTATTTTAGAAATCATTGATTTCCATTGCCGTATCCAAACTGCACGCACGCACGCGACACGACAGATTTATATAGTCGGTTAAAATACAACTTGAGACATTTTGTGGGGATGGTTTATTCTAAATTGTTAAAAAATATTCTCAAAATTTGGAGAAATTATACATAACTATTACTCTGACTGATAATATGAAGTAATCAATATAGACTAAGATGGTATCTTTTGGAACAATTACACTGTAATGTAAAATACAGTTAGGGCTGTTCCATAACTGACCATATAGAGGGATAGGCTGTAATATTTGGCAAAACTCATCACTCACAAAAATAAATTTTTACTTAAAAGTAAATATAATTTTTCATTTTCATTTCATTTCAACTTATTTTCGTGCTTATATCCAATTAAGGCCTCAGCTATCTGGGCCGTCTGTCCAGGACAGTGGGTTAGTTGTTTCAAGCACGCTGTCCTGGGCACACACCTCAGCTATCTGGGTTATCTGTCTAGGCCAATGGGTTAGTTGACAACAACTTGTGGTTAGTTGGTTAGTGGTTAGTGACAGAGAAGAGGGTGTAGTGGCCTTGCACCTACCCACTGCGTCGTTAAAACTCGCTCTGGGTGGGAGCTGGTACCGGGCTACGTATCCTGTACCTACCAGCCTTATGCCGTATAATTAAAATATAATGTGGCCTGCCACACCCATCTCCCTCTTGTAATAAATTCTGGAACATTCTTTAATTTATTATAAATTATTTTCCTAGGAACTGAAGAAGAAAGAGGACTGGTAGCATGGCGGCAAAGTCACATGTCATCAAAAAGTAATGCTCAAACAAGTAACAAATCTGAGAAGATAAAAGCAAAGGACTCGAACGATTTAACGGAAGCAGACGTGTACGAGTGGAACTGCATACCAGCTTTATATTCGTGCATGCCCTGTTTGAGTAAACTGCCATTTATGCCCCCACTTCGCGCAAAAGAAACAATTTTCAAAGAAGAAGCATCCGGTGAAAAATCCTCATCTGTGTGATACAGGAATGTTTTGGGTTAAATAAAACAGTTTGTAAACTGATATATCAGCAGGTATTAGCCTGTTCAGCGACATTGTAGTAGTAAAAGAAGCTGAATATGTTTGAAAAAATTGAAATAACCACACATGGGAACAGTAATTTCTTTAATAAGACCAAGAGAAGCTTGGTGTACTCGGACTGTGATGTGAAATTTTTTTGAAGGGACTGATTAATTGTTTCCCTAACTTACGTTTTGGGAAGCCATTTAATGTATGATCATACTGTGCAGATATTTATTCCTGTGCTATATACTATACTATACTATACAATACAATACAATACAATACAATACAATACAATACAATATAATATATTCACATAAGGGGAGCTAAACATTACTCTTCTTGATTAATCTTACGGGTGTGATGGAGAATCAGAATAAAAACTCACCTTATATGGCAAGGTCTGTGTCCTTGACTTTTATTTACAACCAATCAGACGATTAATTTGCTGACCTTCACCTTTTACGTGTATTTTCAAGTTTTGAAGTCATTATAATTAAAACAATGAATTCTCATTTACCATTATATTTCTAAAACACATGTATAATTATTTATACGGTACCAAGGGTCTATCTCTGTTTAAGAAGTGACCTGGTGATCATTATGTACTTACAATTTACTGTAGGTTAAGTTTTTATACATACATGTAAAGTGTTTCTTTGCTTTTTTAAATAAAATGTCTTGAAGAAAAATCTTGGTTTCTGAGAACGAAATACATGTACTGTTTGCATAAGAATTTTTATGAAAACAGAGTATCATTCTGGTATTCATTGACATATGGTATGCTCCCGGCAACCCGACCAACTGTTATCAACTGACTGGAAGGAAGGAACTGTTTTATTTAACGACGCACTCAACATATTTTATTTACGGTTATATGGTGTCAGACATATGGTTAAGGACCACACAGATATTGAGAGAGGAAACCTGCTGTTACCACTTCAAGGCTATTCTTTCCAATTAGCAACAAGAGATCGTTTGTATACACCATCCCAGACAGGACAGTACATACCACGGCCTTTGTTACACCAGTTGTGAAGTACTGGCTAGAAGGAGAAATAGCCCATTGGGCCCACCGACGGGGATCGATCCTAGATCGATCGCGCATCAGGCTCAACTGACTGATTCCAATGTCCAGTATACACCCAGTATCAACCATCTTTAAAGCAGATGAGTGCCCACTGTTTAATAAGGATCGTTCATTAGAGGTGTTGCAAGAAAAGATGACATGACACAGTCGTGTGTATTCCAATATAGATATTTATTTGTTAAATGTATCTGAATACTGTATAAGTAGTATAGAACAGAGTAACACAAATTCCAGTATATAAAATATACAAGAAAATATAAATATAAATAAATTATATTTCCTGAGACAATTATATTGCAGGTCTGTCCATCTAACAGAAAACATCTGTTTAGCATCGATCATGATTTGCTGTGCAAATTTCAGAAATAACAGTGATAAAACATTAAATACTAGAAGATAATCAATGTTCAAACTGAGGCAACCTATTGTTAATCAAAATTAAAAAACCCAAACATGTTTATTAAGGATTGCTCATCAGAGGTATCGCAAGAAAACATGACCTGATGCAGTCGTATGTATTCCAGTACAGATAATCATATCATTAACCAAACATTTAAAAAACAATATGTTCCCTGTGGTCTGGCACTGAAACTAATGTAACTGTTACTATAGATAAACATTGATATTACAATTTACATTCTTAGGCCCAAAACATACTGGAGCAGAATTTGGATTTGGTGAGTCTGGCGCTGGTCAAAATATATATAGTACATGTCCTACGTCGTCTGCTACCAGATCTGATATTCATGCCAGATGTGGGGGTGTTTTGTCACATTTGTCATATTGAACATACAGACATTGATATTCAAAACGAGAAAAAGTATTTCCTACCTAATTTGAGTTATTAGAAAAGGTAGTTGAAAACATGTTACAATGACCGAAACTTCAGGACAGTTTCATTAATAGCATATTCAATATGAACATGGAAAAAATGTAACTTGATACATTTTATTTCAAAATGTCGAACCAAAATGCCATAAACAAACTTAAATACGATCTTTCTTTTAATTAATTTTATGCCACATTTATCATAAAATATATTTGTCAAGCTCAAATAGCTCAAACCCTTGGCATTAAAACATTCAAATGTTTTAAACCGTAACATTTTTCATTTCCGGAGAGTATACAAACACACCCAAATGTTTTCAAGATGAAAACAAAATAAGATTTATGTTATCTGCTACAACCATTTGTCAATGGCAGACTGTTTAATTGAGAGAGAACATTTGACATAGATCTGTTGAAAAGATTATTCTGAGAATTGTAAATGGTTCTTTTGACCAATGCAGCGGTATGTGAGGAGAAAGTTTTTAATTTGAACCTATCTTTGAGCCGAACCAAATGGCCACGCTCTTGTCTGTATTAAGCTTAAATCCAGAACATTGGGCAAAATTTCCAAGCGTTTTTAATAGTTCTGTTAACGTTCTTTCTGATCCATCTAAAATAAACTTTGTATCGTCTGCGTATTGAAATGTGGTGTACATTTGATTATTTATGCGTATGCCTTTAATGTGTTCATTTCTTTTTACCGCAAGAGACACTAATTCGACGCATACAAGGAACAAATAAGGAGAAATAGGCTCACTCTGTCTACATCCCCGTTCACATTTGAAGAAATCAGAAAAATAACCAAAATTAACATTTGCACTACAGATATCCTGTAAAAAATAAGTTTATCCATTTACGGAAAGACTGTCCAAAATTAAAAGCTTGAAGTGATTCATCAATGAACTCCCACTCTACTGTATGAAAGGTTTTTTTCAAAATCAATTGTCAGTAATAGACCCGGGATATAATTTGTTTTACAGTAGCTCATAATATCATAAAGAATTTGAGTATTTTTCCCAATAAATCGATCTTTTAAAAAACCTGTAAAAATCGATTACATTTGGTAAGACCTTTTTCATTTAATCTAGTAATGGGTCTCCAGTTTCTTTATTAACCTTCTGTCTCTAGCCTCTTTTGGAATGCAGGTTATAATACCTTGCCTCTGAAAATCGGAAAAAACTACCAGAATTATATGCAAAATTGACGGAACGCCAGAAAAAAATACCAATTCCTTCCCAAAAATATTTATAAAATCCATCTGATCCTGGACTTTTACCATTTTTAATTTGTTTAATTACCTCTGTACATTCATTAAAATATATAGTTCCTTCACATGAGTCCCTTTCATTTTCTAACAATTTTACATTAATATTCGTGAAGTTATTTGTTTTCTTGTGATCGTTTATTATAATTACTAGTGTATAACGTTTTATAAAAATTCGATGTTGCTTTTAATGTTTCAAAATTTTCCGTATGTAAAACATTAAATTCATCAAATATTTCTGATATGTTTTCGTTAATATAGTTTCTCTTTTTTAAATTTAGAAAATATTCCGTACTTTTTTCTCCCTCTTCATACCATTTTGCTTTACAACTAAATATAATGCCTTTTATTTTTTCACTCTGTAATGTTTCCAATTCTATTTTCTTTTCATGTAATATGTTAGCATCTTTATTAGTTAATGTTTGTGATATTGATTCTAATTTAAGTATATCTTTTTCGATATTTTTTTTCTTGCTTTATTTTGTCTTGTTTTCGTTTTGTTGCATATGAAATAGTTTCGCTTCTTATTAGCATTTTTAAAATTACGAAAGGTAGTTGGTCATTTATAGAAAATGTCATGTCTTAAGATCTTCTCCTGAAATTACGTATTCCTCAATAGTTTGTTTTATAAATTGTTTAATAAGCTGAACGTAGTTATTGTCCTGAAGCAGACTTGCATTAAATTTCCAATAACTGGCCCTCGTTGTTTTTGATGAACTGATAATTCGAATGAAATTACTGAGTGGTCCGATTTGTAACTTATACCGATATTACAATTTTGAACTAAGCTAATATATCTGTTGATACTAAAAATTAGTCCAGTCTGCTTTGTTTGGCTTTTTTTTTTTTTGCCGCCATGTATACTAATGTTTACAACGGTTTAGTAGTCTCCACAGTTCATCTAAGTCTAAATTGTGTTTTATTTCTCTAATTTTGTTATGAGATAAAATATTGTTTTTCTGTTTATAATTACAGTTATTTTGTGTATAATTCTGAACAACATTTCAATCTCCTGCCATAATAATAGAACCTGGAAGATTTTCTAAAAGTTCTTTGAGGTTATTAAAAAACCCAGGTGAATCTGAATTTAGACCATATAAATTTAGTAGAGATAAGTGAAATTTGTCTATAGTCATATCTAAAATAATGTATCGACCATTATCGTCAATTATAATTTAACTGACTGTATATTCAAAGTTATTTCTTAAAAATATTGCAACACCAGCACTATTGCTTGTTCCGTGAAAGAATTAACACTTGTAACCCCATTCAGCTGACAGTATGATGTACAAGAAACGCCATTTGTTTTAAAGCTGCTTGCATTTCGAAAACAGTCTTTGTCAGAAGAACTTCCACATGCAACAACTTTGATAAGTTCCAGTTGAAAAAAGAGGAATCATACTCTGAAAAATCAGCCATGTTGTGGCCACATTTCAAGAGGAAACACTTATACCTATACTTAAACAGAAGGAAATAATAATTGTTGTTCGCATTTATTGAATAAAATGCAGCTAGAAATCCTTAAAACCCAATTGGTCTAGCGTTGAG
>NC_054708.1:32040116-32057616 GCF_016097555.1 Gigantopelta aegis
TGGATAGTTCTGAAACTTAGTATAAGTTTTCTCAGGGGCAGACTTCCCAAATTAATATATATATATTTTGGAAATTTATAATAATTTTTTTTCTTTTTTATTTAAAAAGTTTAAATATGAATTGATCATTTAAATTTAAAATTCTATCTTCTCCTAGAGTTTTGAGTAGAACTTTCTGAAACATAGTAAAACTATTCTCAGGGTCAGTCTTCATAAACTAATAGAGAGAGATTTTGGAATTTATTATTTTTAAAACATTACATTTGAAATAGAAATTTAACATTGAAAATTTAAAAGTCTATCTTCTAGAGTTTTGATTAAACGTGGTACTATAAAACTCTGGGGCAGTTTTGTATAAGTATTCTCTGGGGCATTCTTCATAAACTAATAGAGATATTTTGGAAATTTTGAATTTGTATTAAATTTAAACATTTTAAATAGTATATTTATTTATTCGCAGCACATACTGACGAATTTGGGTTCATGTCTCGCCATGACTTTCGTAATCTCCGACGTGATATGTGCCGAGCTAGACAGTCCAATTCGAAATCGTCTTTTCTCTACAACTCTGTTCATGGCAGGAATCTCCACCATATTGCAAACGTATCTGGGCGTCAGGTAACCATTCGTTTTACGTTGGACTTGGTATGCAATGTCTGTGACACACCACACACACACACACACACACACACACACACAGAGGAGAGGAGAGGAGGAGAGAGGGGGACGGGGAGGAGAGAGAGGGGGGAGGTGAGGGAGGAGAGAGAGAGAGGGAGAGAGAGAGAGAGAGAGAGAGAGAGAGAAGAGAGAGAGGGGAGAGAGATGAGAGAGAGGAGGAGAGAGAGATAGGAGAGACTACACTCACAAAAACACAACACACACAGGGAGAGGAGAGAGAGAGAGAGAGAGAGGAGAGAGAGAGAGAGAGAGAGAGAGAGAGAGAGAGAGAGAGAGAGAGAGAGATACACTCACAGACACACACACAACCACACACACACACGCACGCACACGCACACACATACACACAGATAGAGAGACACAGAGAGAGAGAGAGAGAGAGAGAGAGAGAGAGACGAACATTTTATTCTTCACGGACTTGGTTTTCATAATAACGTAACACATCATGATGTGCGATTCAGTGATACATTATGCTCTTTACAGATTTCACAATAACATAACACATCATGATGTGCGATTCAGTGATACATTATGCTCTTTACAGATTTCACAATAACATAACACATCATGATGTGCGATTCAGTGATACATTATGCTGTTTACAGTTTTCACAATAACATAACACATCGTGATGTGCGATTCAGTGATACATTATGCTGTTTACTGTTTTGGTGAAGGTAGTGTCTTGTTTCAGATTACCGGTGTTTCAAGGCCCCTCGTCATCTTTTATTGTCCCTCTTCTGGCTCTACGGGCAGACAAGGCTTGGGCTTGTGATCGAGTCACAGGTAAACTATTTACCATCATTGAGAAATTTATACCACTTTTTTTAACAACATGTATGATTTGTATATTATAACAAGAAATAAAACTCCCTGGTGCCAGTGAATTACCAGAACGGTCCACAAATAATAATAATAATAATAATTTTTATTTTAGTTCAGTCATCCATAGAACACATAGAATTATACATTCAAATAATGTATAGCAGTAGCGGATACAGGGGGGTCCATGGGTCCGAGACCCTCCTCCCTTTTTGTAAATTCGAGTATGATGTGTTCAGCTGTAAGAGGCGCGCTGTGTAAAAAGAGAGATGAGTCATCACATTTGGACTCCCCCCCCCCCCTCCCCCCCATTTCAAAAATTCTGCATCCGTGCCTGTAAAGTGTACGTATATGTAGTACACTGACGGTTCACAACATTTTGATGGAGTGCAATGATTGTTAGCAGACGGGAAAAGAAGACAAAACGTGATGGAATCATTTGATTCTACTCTCAACTTAGTTTAATATACTTACCTGTGATATTTATATACTCGAATCTTTACAATGTTTTAAATATATATTAATGTTGATCATCAAACCATTCATATATTTTAAGACCACCAAATATGTCGTTAAACATTAACACAGTTTTGTTAAATCATAAAATGATGCACAGGTTATACAAAGCTTTTACTTATGATTCACATAAAACGTTTCTAACTAGACATTTCGGAATTTGACAAGTAAGACATGTTTTTTTTTTTTTTTTTTTTTTTTTTTTTTTTTATTAGAATATAATCCCAATATTTTATTGGTTCATGTACATTTACCTCCCATAAATTCTACATCTGCAAGTTATAATACATTTTAGCATTATATATGCTAAGTAAAAAACCAAAAACATTTGCACGAAAGATACATTTTTGTTTTTGTATCTATATTTTTCCAGAGAGTTGTAAGGATATGTTTGCAATTCCCGTAGTCTTATCTAGAGAAGGAATGGTATATAAAAACAAAGACGAAAATATGCCATTTTATTTTTAAATGTTTTTATTCAAAATGGACGCTCCTAGGATCTCCCGCTAGTTATATTACAGCCCTATGCCCTGAACTGTTTTTACTGCCCACTCCCCCTCCAGTTATTTTAATAATGGTGTGGCCTTGATCTTACCTACTGTTTTACATGTTCACAGCCGACAACACAACATACAGCATGATGCCGGAAGACAACTCCACTATGGCGATAACAAAATTTTCACAGTCAGAAAAACTTCAAATGGTAAGATTGAAATTGTTAGTGAACAATGGGTGAACAATGGGTCGAGTTGGGGTGGGGTGTTGTATGCAGGATTGTAAATTGTTTTAAACCATATGATTTATGTAATTAAATGTAAACCCTAACCATTGACCTTTGTTTTCCGCCAAAAGACTTCTTAACTTACAAGTTGGCATTTGTGACAACTACCGGCCTCGGTGGCGTCGTGGTTAGGCCATCGGTCTACAGGCTGGTAGGTACTGAGTTCGGATCCCAGTCGAGGCATGGGATTTGTAATCGAGATACCGACTCCAAACCCTGAGTGAGTTCTCCGCAAGGCTCAATGGGTAGGTGTAAACCACTTGCACCGACCAGTGATCCATATCCTGCCTGTGGGAAGCGCAAATAAAAGATCCCTTGCTGCTAATCGGAAAGAGTAGCCCATGTAGTGGCGACAGTGGGTTTCCTCTCAAAATCTGTGTGGTCCTTAACCATATGTCTGACGCCATATAACCGTAAATAAAATGTGTGGAGTGCGTCGTTAAATAAAACATTTCTTTCTTTCTTTTTTGTGACAACTCCATCTGCAGGGCGCGCTCTGTTTAAGTATGGTACTGAAGAATTTGTCCCCTGAATACTTGTTGTGCTATATCTGATTCAGAATACCATTATAATGTAGTAGTGTAGGTATAAAGTGCTCCTACTGGCAGTAGCTAGTGGGAATTTCCCTATTAGCTCAGTTGGTAGAGCAATGGATTCTCGCACTGAGAGTCTTTGGTTCGAATCCCCTCAGTGGAGGTGGATATTTATCTGTTAGAAAACATTAGAGCCGACGTAGGGACCCTTGAGATCATGTGACTACTGTGGATCGGGACTGTTTCAGCATGCGATTGGTGGTGATTTGTTGTTGTTGTGTTTTTACGTTTGTGCCATATGACAGTTTGGTGAACTTTTACCCGTTGTGCCATGTGACTGTTCCCTGAACTTTGATCTTGTTTGATGTGACATCCTGTGAACTTTGACAATTTGAGACGTTTGAACTATTATTATGAAAAAGACTTGATTGCATCCAGCTTTAGTTTTTTTCAACATTTCAGTGACTTATTGATTGTGTGTTGTGTTTTATTCATGTGTTTGATATGAAATGTCTGCATTCATATTTAATCTGTGAGTATTATATATTTTTATTATATATTCTTATTCATTTGTTTATTTATTTAGCATACATAATAATTGTTACTCACAGTTGTCTGCAGAGACATTGCTGAACGTTTTCATTATGTACTCATAAATTACATTTAGTAACTGATTATTATTATTTATTTTTTTTGAGATTAATTATTTATTTTGGTTTATTTTTGGAAATTAAGTTAATCATTTTTATTTTTTTAATCCGTTACACAGTTGGTTACATTGATACCAGTAAATGTAGTTTGATAGTTTATGTAGAGATTATTATTATTATTTTTTTTTTTGGATTATTTTTTCACTATACTGTTGTGTAGTTGACTAATAGATTTATTATTTGGTGACTTTGTAATATTAAATTTTGTGTATATATATTTTTTAACATTGAATTGGTAATAAGTGTTTGAAGATAATTTAAATTTAAAGATTAGTAAAAGAATATTTTTGTTTAACATTATTATTATTTTAATTTTCATTAATTAACTTTGTGTTTAATTATTTAAATTTAAATTTGAATTTTGTTTTCAGTTTTGTTTGTTTAAAACAGGACGTATCTGTCTTTATAGACTAATATAACTCTTAAAGGAATATTGTCTCTAAAGATATATACAAACTTTTATAACTACGTTTTAACTGCTTTCGCGTTAATTTAATTTATTTACTTTGACAAACTTCCCCTGCGCGTGCTGTAACCTCACCGTGGTGCAGGGGTGTAACATTCTCTTTGAGAATGGCCAATACAGCACAAATTGAAGTTTAGAGTAAAATTCGGTGTCCGTAAAATTCTGTGATATTTGTATTTGTATTTTTGGCACAGTTCTTTACACTGTTTTTGTTTAAACCTTGAATTTTTATATTGATGTTGATCATCACTTTATTTATTTGCATTACCATAGTTTGACACCCAATAGCCGATGTATTTTTCGTGCTGGGGTGTCGTTAAACATTCATTCATTCATTCATTGACAAACTTTTGTTTTGTTTCTGAACATTCCATTTAAATAGATTTAAAGTTTTATTTAAGTTTGACATATTTAGTTTTCTGTTTAGCTAATGTTATTCCAATTTTGTTTATTATTTCATTACTTCAGTCAGTTCTTAATAAATAGTGCATTCAGTTTGGATCACTCTTTGTTAATAACAGGCCAACATTTACTAATTATGTAAGTTATTAATTTTGTATATTCAGATTACCATTGAAACACCTTTTATGAATGTATGTAACCACTCGTTTGTACATATTAATTTAGCTCACCTACATTGACTTAAGTTATATAGAAACACATATAGTATATACATTATAAACATCTGAATCGTGATGTGTTTACAGACTTGAATTTATAATTTGTATTTTATTGTCTGTTTACCAATTAGTTATTTGTGGTTGATATTTATATTTTATAGAAATATGTCATGATGCTGGTTGTTGTTGTCTTATAGTTTTTATAGCTATAGGTACCGGTACCAAATTAGTTGACATACATTTAGTTGACTTACTTAGTTTGATATAAAGTTTAAGTAATTTAGTGATTGTTATGTAGACTATTACCATTTAGTATATAAACACAAATTCTAAACATACTTAATACTAAGCCAACATTATTTAAAGATTTATAAAATAACTTTATTGAATTTAAACTAATAAATTTAAATTAGACAATTACAAATTTAGTGAACCGTTATTTTGAATAAATAGTCTATATTTAATTATAAATAGTTAAAATATAATTTAAATCTGAAGTTACAAGTAGGGTTTGTGATTATTTAAAACGAAAACTCAAATAGTTTAGATATGTGCACATTACTAATATGTTTAGACACTTGCACTTAGTTTTTACTTCAGGATGATTTTGGTTTTTGTGGTTGGCTGATATTTCTTCACTCTGATTTTTCTCCCTTCTTTTCAGTTGTTCTTAAGTCTAGAAAGCTTACTTATGTAAGACTTCCACTTTTTGTTTTTTGTAATACAGATTATTTCCATCATACATTGAAACACACACACACACACACACACACACACACACACACACACACACAGACACACACACACACACACACAGACACAGACACACACACACAGACACACACACAGACACACACACACACACACACACAGACACAGACACACACACACACAGACACACACACACACACACACACACACACACACACACACACACACACACAGAGACACACACACACAGACACACACACACAGACACACACACACACACACACACACACACACAGACACACACACACAGACACACAGACACACACACACACACACAGACACACACACACACACACACACACACACACAGAGTCATGGGGTAGCAATATATTTGGTTCAAATTTTATATTTGACTTTAACATTTATTTTAGAAGCTTGTTTTTTCAAGTTTCTAAAGTTTGGATGAATTTTTGTTTTCAGGTTTTGCTACTCTTGGATTAGATCACTACAATGCATTTGTAGTTTGTAGTTGGTCACCGTACATTTAGCATTTCTCTTGTTGTGTACATTTATTTTCAGGTTTGTTTACGTTTGTTGGGAGATAGTGTACTTTTAGTCATGAGTCTTGAGGTTGTTGTTTCCCCTGATGATCATTTAGTGCAGTTTCTTTGATGTTTGGAGGTAGTTGTTTTCTACCATGGTTAATGATCTATCATGGGAGACTACAATCCGGAAGTTATTCAACAACTGAAAGAGGCGGTACTCCAACTTTCAAATAAGTTGGATAGATTTGAACGGCAACTGGATGAGGATGAAACAGAATTTGTCTCCTCGAAGTCGCCACGCTCCACCCCAACATCCACTTCAGACCATTTCTTTTCTGAATCTGAAGATAGACTTCCTCAATGCTATAGGTGTTCACAGTATGGTCATATTCAGATGGCATGCAGGGTACGATTAGATCACTCCAGACGATTTTAACAGGAAAATGTTAACTTTCCTGTTTGTAATAACATGTCTGTCAGGTCTTGTTGGTGATACCAGCGAAGTGACCGTTAGCATTGATGGGAATATTTGTAGAGGTCTTCTCGATACTGGGTCAACTGTTTCCACTATCAGTGAGACATTTTACAAACAGTTTCTTTCTAATTCAAATGTTCATCCTTTGGAAACTCTGTTGGGCATTGAGTGTGCAGATGGAGAGAGTTTACCATACAGAGGATATGTGGAAGCAACTCTTATGTTTAAGGGTCTTCTTTCAGAAAATCCTCATCACTCTGTATTTTTAATTGTTCCAGATAGCAAGTACAATAGTGATGTTCCAATCTTGATTGGTACTAACATACTGACACCAGCTCTTGATGATTGCCGCAAAGAATACGGAACTCGTTTTCTTCAGTGTGCCAATCTTCAAACTTCTTTTTATTTGGCTTTCAGGGCAATTGTTTTGCAGGAAAAGGAGTTGACTCGTAACAAGTTTAGGTTGGGACTTGTGCGAAGTGCTACTACCAGCAATATCATCATTCCACCAAACCTAACTGTAATTCTGAGAGGTTACATAGACAACGCTCTGAACTTGCCCCCCCCCCCCCCCCCCATATATACCGGGTCGCGAGCGACCGTGACTTTGGTGTACGAGGACGTGGACTCCAATAAGAAGAGGAGAGGACGAGGGGGACGGAAGATGGAACGCGCTGCAGGGGCGGCTGGGGGGGGGGACCAAAGCTGGCGGCTCAACCGTCAGTGGTAGTTCCGTCTGCGTCGCCGCCCCCCCCCCCCCACACGCTTCACCATCGAAGAGGAAGAAGACGCCACCAGCTGAATCGACCGCGGAGGTGACGAGCGACCTGTTGGACACTGCCATGGCCCAGTCGCCGCCACCTCGATACACTTCTACTCCAGCGCCTCCGGTGAAGCGCCCTGCTGTTGTTGTTGAGGCGACGGCGGCCGTCAAGAGGAAAGCAACATCTCCTGCAAGCCAGCCTGTCCGACAGAGGACACCCCTGGAGGACGTAGATACCTGGCAACTGGCCTTGGAGAAACTTAGGGCTCAGTACCGGGACTACGTCCAGGGCGACACGACCGACACGGCGAAGCTGAGAGGCCGGTTTTGCAACCAGGACTGGAGACCGCTGCCAGACGGAAGCCACTTCGAGCTCCACAACATTCGGCTCCAGAGCTCAGCGACGGGACGCATCGTGACGCACCGGCGCCAGCAGACCTACCGACAAGCGATCCTCCTCTACGAGATGGACAGTTCAACAATCCACAGGATCGTCAAGACGATCTGCGGCGCCGGTCATCAGTAAAGTAAAGTTTGTTTTATTTAACGACGCCGCTAGAGCACATTGATTTTTGATTTTATCATCGGCTATTGGACGTCAAACATATGGTCATTCTGACACTGTTTTTGATAGGAAACCCGCTGTCGCCACATAGGCTACTCTTTTACGACAGGCAGCAAGGGATCTTTTATTTGCGCTTCCCACAGGCAGGATAGCACAAACCATGGCCTTTGTTGAACCAGTTATGGATCACTGGTCGGTGCAAGTGGTTTACACCTACCCATTAAGCCTTGCGAAGCACTCACTCAGGGTTTGGAGTCGGTATCTGGATTAAAAATTCCATGCCTCGACTGGGATCCGAACCCAGTACCTACCAGCCTGTATACCGATGGCCTGCCACGACACCACCAAGGCCGGTCATCAGAGATCTGCTCTCTAAGAAGCAACTCATCCCATCGCTGACTGCAACTCCGAACATCGGCTCGCCGTAGTCGCCAACCTCTCCCCTAACGGCCTTAACGAGGCCACTCGCGTGGACATGCAGATCGGATATATATATATATTAGTAAATAGTCCGATCCTCTCTTCTTTCTCTTATTTATTTTTGGTCTGTCCTTCAAAAATGCTCCAAATTATATAAATATTCGGCCGAGCAGTCAATTCATTTTATTTTTGGCTTGTAAATTATTATTTTTTATTTTTATTTTGTTCTAAAAAAAATTTTTAATCCTACTAAGTTCTTTTACTAATTGCTATTTTCAAAAAACTGTCCATTCACCGCCCCCCCCCCCCTCCCCGTTAAACTAATTATCTATCTATCTCATTTCTTTTTGACCGCCCAATCTAATCTAGCGACCAAATTTAATGAGTAGATTTTTAAAAATGAATTATATTAATTAGAGATGCGCATCAAATTTTTAAAGGCCCACTGTTTAATTTTTGGGACGGACATGCTCGAAACTCTAGTGGTATATGAGCATGTAAACTTAAACCTCGACTTTTCAGGCAATATGTCTGATTCACCCTACTGATATATATATATATATATATATATATATGAAGGGCCCATGGGAACCTGTGATGATTTATTTTTAGTAAGGTGATGTTTTTGAATTTTAACGCTTATAACTCTGCAGTCGTGGAATATTTATGCCCAAGAAAAAATCATTTACCAACTACTTTTAATGGCCTACCATAATTATAGGTTTTTAATTTAGAGTACCATTGTGACCTTGACATACACAACCGTTATAATACTGACTATATATATATATACTAGATAATCGAATATGAAAATTTAAATAATGGACAATAGTAGTTAACAATAAATAAATAAATATTTTCCAGTGTTTCTTTAGTTCCTTGATGATATACTATTTCTGCAGAAATCTGTGTTATCAGAAAGCATAATAGTTCAGCTTAATTACATTATCTATATATCCTTGTACATGAAAACACACACACACACACACACACACACACACACACACACACACACACACGACATTTTAACATTTAGAATTATTACAAATAATGTAATTAACACGTGAGAGGCATACAATTGTCATTAACTCTTGATGTAAAGGAGCGTCAATAAAATGCATTTCTTTGGAGTCCAAAAGTAGAGTAACATTTTGTTTCTGATTGGCGAAAACATGTGTACATTTAAAATATCTTAAAATTATCAGCCGCACAAGAATGAATATGTTCTATTCCTTGGACGGAAGCGAGTCAAGAGATGGGTAGTAGGGCGTTTCGATGTTATGCTTTTTGGTTAACGACATTCTCGACGGCACAACATTATAGTCTGTACATGATATATAAATGTACATAAAGACAAACTGAAAAGCCCTACCAATCATCCCCTGACTCACCCTGTCTCCGAAATGGTAAATAACTAAAATTAAATGGCCAGCACAGTAATAAGTAATCATACATCAGTTTTGTAAATGTTATCTTGCATGTTATGAGTATTTTCATTTTCAGTTTTGTAAATGTTATCTTGCATGTTATGAGTATTTTCATTTTCGGTTTTGTAAATGTTATCTTGCATGTTATGAGTATTTTCGGGTTTGTAAATGTTGTCTTGCATGTTATGAGTATTTTCAGTTTTGTAAATGTTATCTTGCATGTTATGAGTATTTTCATTTTCAGTTTTGTAAATGTTATCTTACATGTTATGAGTATTTTCATTTTCGGTTTTGTAAATGTTGTCTTACATGTTATGAGTATTTTCATTTTCGGTTTTGTAAATGTTATCTTGCATGTTATGAGTATTTTCGGGTTTGTAAATGTTATCTTGCATGTTATGAGTATTTTCGGGTTTGTAAATGTTATCTTGCATGTTATGAGTATTTTCAGTTTTGTAAATGTTATCTTACATGTTATGAGTATTTTCATTTTCGGTTTTGTAAATGTTGTCTTGCATGTTGTGAGTATTTTCATTTTCAGTTTTGTAAATGTTATCTTGCATGTTATGAGTATTTTCATTTCTTTCTCTTATTTATTTTTGGACTATCCTTCTGAAATGCTCCAAATTATATAAATATTCGACCGAGCAGTCAACTCTTTTTATTTTTGGCTTGTAACTTTTTCTTTTCCTTTTTTAAAAATTCTATTAACTTTTTTACTAATTGCTATTTTCAAAATTCTGCCCATTTTGAACTCTACCCCCCCCCCCCCCAACCACCACCCCTCCATCCCGAGCCAGGCTACCGATCTTATCTAATTTCTTTTTTACCACCCGATCTAATCTAGCGATCAAATTTAATGAGTGGAATTTTCTTTATTAATTATATTAATTAGAGATGCGCATCAAAATTTTAAAGGCCCACTATTTAATTTTTGGATGTAAATTTAAAAATTGTCCGCTTAATTTTTTTCTCTCCCGGGACAAGCCCCTGGCTATCCAGAGACAGGCGTCGGGACGGACATGCTCGAAACTCTAGTGGTATATGAGCATGTAAAAATTATTCGCACTCGCTCTCGCACCTCCCATAAATACCACATCTGCAAGTTTAAATACATTTTAGCATTACGTATGCTAAGTAAAAAACCCAAATCAATTTGCACGAAAGACACATTTTTGTTTTTACATCTGTATTTTTCCAAAGAGTCGTAAGGTAATGTTTGCAATTCCCGTAGCCTTTTCTAGAGAGGGAATGTTATATAAAAACAAAGACGAAAATATGCCATTTTACTTTTTAAATGTTTTTATACAAAATGGACGCTCCTAGGATCTCCCTCTAGTTATATTACAGCCCTATGCCCTGAACTGTTTTCACTGCCCCCTTCACCCCTCAAGTTATTTTAATAATGGTGTGGCCTTGATCTTACCTTCTGCTTTACATTCTCACAGCCGACAACACAACATACAGCCTAATGGCGGAAGACAACTCCACTATGGCGATAACAAAGTTTTCACAGTCAGAAAAACTTCAAATGGTAAGATTGAAATTGTTGGTGAACAATGGGTGAAAAATGAGTCGAGTTGGGGTGGGGTGTTGTATGCAGGGTTGTAAATTGTTTTAAACCGTATGATTTATGTCATTAAATGTAAACCCTAACCATTGAACTTTGTTTTCCGCTAAAAAGACTTACAAGTTGGCATTTGTGACAACTCTATCTGCAGGATGCGCCTCGCTTGAGTGTAGTACGGAAGCACTTGCCCCCTGAAAACGTTTCGTGATATTTCCGATTCAGAATACCATTATAAAATGTTCTATGCACTATTCTAGGTCTGTTAAGCAGTAACTTAATTTTCTTTTTGGACACAGAGAACGTATACACAGATATCAACAGGTTTAAAAAAGATTTTTAATCCAAATATAACGTTCATAAATAATGTATGTGCATTATGCGTATGTTACAGGGAATATGTACCATCATGGATTATGTATAATCCCTCGACTTTTCAGGCAATATGTCTGATTCACTCAAGAAGTATGTATAATCCATCCTACTACTAATATATATGAAGGTTCCACGGGAATAACCTGTGATGTTACATTTTTAGTATGGTGATGTTTTTGAATTTTAACGCTTATAACTGCAGTCGTGAAATATTTATGCCCAAGAAAGAATCATTTACCAAATACTTTTAAAGGCCTACTATAATTATAGGTTTTTAATTTAGTGTACCATTGTGACCTTGACATACACAACCGTTATAATTCTCTCTCTCTCTCTCTCTCTCTCTCTCTCTCTCTCTCTCTCTCTCTCTCTCTCTCTCTCTCTATATATATATATATATATATACATATATATTCACCTTTATTTTGTTTACTTGTGTGAAGTCCCTTTCGGTTTTTCTCGCCATTTCAACGAGATCCAACAATAAGCATGACACTGTAACCCACTTTAGTCCTACCCTCCAAAATTAATTGGATTGAAGAATATATATACTAGATTATCGAATATGAAAATGTATATACTGGAGAATAGTAGTTAAAAATAAATAAATAAATATTTTGCAATGTTTCTTTAGTTCCTTAATGGTATACTATTTCTGCAGAAACCTGTGTCATCAGAAGGCATAATATATAGTTCAGCTTCATTACGTTATTTATACATCCTTGTGCATGGAGACAAACACAAAACCCCCAACATTTTAACATTAAACGGACATTCCTGAGTTTGCTGTATTGTAAGATGTTTCCGACTAAAAAATTATTTCTACGATTAAACTTACATATTAAATATATTTTCTTGTTTAGAATATTAGTGTCTGTATATTCAGTTTGTTTCTGGCCGTCTTGATGTTTATAAGAAGCTCAAGCTGGATTTTGTCTTCAAATAATTTCGTACGTACGAAATTGTTTTATATTTTTGGAAATAAAATGAAATTTAACCTACTGCAAATATTAGAACGATCAGAAACACATTTAATATACAGCCACTAATATTTTATGCAGAAAAAAATATATTTGATATGTAATTACAATCGTCAAAAAGTATCTGTTAGTCGATAACATCTTAAAAATTGCAGCAAACTCAGGAATGTCCCTTTAAGAATTATTACAAAGAAATAATGTTATTAACACGTGAGAGGTATGTAATTGTCATTAGCTCTCGATTTAATGGAGAGTCAATGAGTCCAAAAATAGATTATTATTAACATTTTGTTTTTGATTGGCGAAAACATGTGTACATATGAAATATCTTTAAATTATCAACCGCACAAGAGTGAATATGTTCTATTCCTTTGACGGAAGCGAGTCAAGAGATGGGTAGTAGGGCGTTTCGATGTTATGCTTTTTGATTAACAACATTCTCGACAGCACAACATTATAGTCTGTATATGATATACAAATGTACATAAAGAGAGCACCTACCAGAGCATAACCAAACACTGAAAAGCCCTACCAACCATCCCCTTACTCACCCTGTCTCCGAAATAGTAAATAACTAACATTAAATGGCCAGCACGGTAATAAGTCGCCTAATCATACATTTTATCAATCTTTTCATTTTCCGTTTTGTAAATGTTATCTTGCATGTTATGAGTATTTTCCGTTTTGTAAATGATGTCTTGCATGATATGAGTATTTTCCGTTTTGTAAATGTTATCTTGCATGATATGAGTATTTTCCGTTTTGTAAATGTTGTCTTGCATGTTATGAGTATTTTCCGTTTTGTAAATGTTGTCTTGCAGCTGTCAGGAAGTCTAATGGAGGCATGTTATGAGTATTTTCCGTTTTGTAAATGTTGTCTTGCATGTTATGAGTATTTTCCGTTTTGTAAATGTTGTCTTGCAGCTGTCAGGAAGTCTAATGGTGGCATGTTATGAGTATTTTCCGTTTTGTAAATGTTGTCTTGCAGGTGTCAGGAAGTCTAATGGTGGCATGTTATAAGTATTTTCCGTTTTGTAAATGTTGTCTTGCAGCTGTCAGGAAGTCTAATGGTGGCATGTTATGAGTATTTTCCGTTTTGTAAATGTTATCTTGCATGTTATGAGTATTTTTATTTTCCGTTTTGTAAATGTTATCTTGCATGATATGAGTATTTTCATTTTCCGTTTTGTAAATGTTATCTTGCATGTTATGAGTATTTTCCGTTTTGTAAATGTTATCTTGCATGATATGAGTATTTTTATTTTCGGTTTTGTAAATGTTATCTTGCATGTTATGAGTATTTTCCGTTTTGTAAATGATGTCTTGCATGATATGAGTATTTTCCGTTTTGTAAATGTTGTCTTGCAGCTGTCAGGAAGTCTAATGGTGGCATGTTATGAGTATTTTCCGTTTTGTAAATGTTGTCTTGCATGTTATGAGTATTTTCCGTTTTGTAAATGTTGTCTTGCAGCTGTCAGGAAGTCTAATGGTGGCATGTTATGAGTATTTTCCGTTTTGTAAATGTTGTCTTGCAGCTGTCAGGAAGTCTAATGGTGGCATGTTATGAGTATTTTCCGTTTTGTAAATGTTATCTTGCATGTTATGAGTATTTTTATTTTCCGTTTTGTAAATGTTATCTTGCATGATATGAGTATTTTCATTTTCCGTTTTGTAAATGTTATCTTGCATGTTATGAGTATTTTCCGTTTTGTAAATGTTATCTTGCATGATATGAGTATTTTTATTTTCGGTTTTGTAAATGTTATCTTGCATGTTATGATTATTTTCCGTTTTGTAAATGATGTCTTGCATGATATGAGTATTTTCCGTTTTGTAAATGTTGTCTTGCATGTTATGAGTATTTTCCGTTTTGTAAATGTTGTCTTGCAGCTGTCAGGAAGTCTAATGGTGGCATGTTATGAGTATTTTCCGTTTTGTAAATGTTGTCTTGCATGTTATGAGTATTTTCCGTTTTGTAAATGTTGTCTTGCAGCTGTCAAGAAGTCTAATGGTGGCATGTTATGAGTATTTTCCGTTTTGTAAATGTTGTCTTGCATGTTATGAGTATTTTCCGTTTTGTAAATGATGTCTTGCATGATATGAGTATTTTCCGTTTTGTAAATGTTGTCTTGCATGTTATGAGTATTTTCCGTTTTGTAAATGTTGTCTTGCAGCTTATAGGAAGTCTAATGGTGGCATGTTATGAGTATTTTCCGTTTTGTAAATGTTGTCTTGCAGCTGTCAGGAAGTCTAATGGTGGCATGTTATAAGTATTTTCCGTTTTGTAAATGTTGTCTTGCATGTTATGAGTATTTTCCGTTTTGTAAATGTTGTCTTGCATGTTATGAGTATTTTCCGTTTTGTAAATGTTATCTTGCATGTTATGAGTATTTTCAGTTTTGTAAATGTTATCTTGCATGTTATGAGTATTTTTATTTTCAGTTTTGTAAATGTTATCTTGCATGTTATGAGTATTTTCAGTTTTGTAAATGTTATCTTGCATATTATGACTATTTTTATTTTCAGTTTTGTAAATGTTATGTTGCATGTTATGAGTATTTTCCGTTTTGTAAATGTTGTCTTGCATGTTATGAGTATTTTCCGTTTTATAAATGTTGTCTTGCAGCTGTCAGGAAGTCTTATGGTGGCATGTTATGAGTATTTTCCGTTTTGTAAATGTTGTCTTGCAGCTGTCAGGAAGTCTAATGGTGGCATGTTATGAGTATTTTCCGTTTTGTAAATGTTGTCTTGCATGTTATGAGTATTTTCCGTTTTGTAAATGTTGTCTTGCAGCTGTCAGGAAGTCTACTGGTGGCATGTTATGAGTATTTTCCGTTTTGTAAATGTTGTCTTGCAGCTGTCAGGAAGTCTAATGGTGGCATGTTATGAGTATTTTCCGTTTTGTAAATGTTGTCTTGCAGCTGTCAGGAAGTCTAATGGTGGCATGTTATGAGTATTTTCCGTTTTGTAAATGTTGTCTTGCAGCTGTCAGGAAGTCTAATGGTGGCATGTTATGAGTATTTTCCGTTTTGTAAATGTTGTCTAGTATGTTATGAGTATTTTCCGTTTTGTAAATGTTGTCTTGCAGCTGTCAGGAAGTATAATGGTGGCTTCACTTGCGGAAGTAATCGTCGGCTGCACAGGAATGGTTGGACCCTTACTTCGCTTAATCGGCGCCATGACTGTGGCCCCTACAATCTCTTTGATAGGGATCTCTCTCTATAAAGTGACCATCATCTATGCCCGATCTCAGTGGGCCATAGCTTTAGCGTGAGTTCTATTAATTAAAATAAAATATTTAAAAAATTAAAAACACATTGTGTCAATTGGCAGGATTCGAACCTACTGCACCTCATGGCATTTGACAGCCCGCAGTCTTAACCACTTGGCCAACCAGGTCTACCACAACGATGTATTGGTGCGAGTTCTAACAAACCTTTTTAATAGCACAGTCTGGTTGTCATTGTACTTATGAAATAAAATTCCTACAAATGACACAAGCAATTAAATAGGTCATACTTTATATCACCCGTATACCTTTACACAACCTTTCTTTATTTTGACGTCTTGTTTGTGATCCAAGGTCAAAGTTAGCATGCGTCCAGATGATTAATGATTCGGGCAATCAAAACATCGCTGCTCTAATCGTTCAAGCAACTCAATAAGTCTCTACATCCTGGAATTCAAATTTACTGTCCGCAATATCTGATAACCTCATTATAAAATGTATTATTTATTTATTTATTTATTTATATAAATATTTATTTTGAAATAAACACCTACATAATTAGCTCGAGTCACCTCTAGCCCTCCTTTATTGATATACAGCATATCAATTAGGGTAGGGCTAGAGGTGATTTGAGCTACTCCATAATGTGAGAAGCTTTTATGTTCTTAACAACACTGTATCAAATGCATACATCACTTCGAGCTTTGAAATTTTATAAGCGCGAGTCCCGGAAGCTGAGGGAAACTGAAAAACACCTCGCATTTAATCTGAAAACGTGAGAATGATTTTACCCGTGCTGTTACTATATTTAGCCAAGGACAGCAACCGCATACAATGTTGAAACTGAATGTAGCATTCTGAATTGTAAATGTTTTACAAATGCGAGTCCTTAGACAAAAATCACAAATTGGCGTTGTATTGTCAGAAATAAACTTACAGGGACATTAAAGACTGTTCAAACTTAAAGTTTGTTTTGTTTAATGACACCCCTAGAGCACATTGATTTATTAATCATCGGATATTTGATGTCAAACATTTGGTAATCTAGACATAGTTTTAGAGAAAAAAAACCCACTACATTTTCTCATTAGTAGCAATGAATATTTTATATGAACAATCCCACATAACAGACATGATAGCACATACCACAGATTTTGATACATCAGTCGTGGTGCACTGGCTGGAACGAGACATAGCCGAATGGACCCACTGACTGGGATTGATCCTAAACTGACCGCACATCAGGAAAACACTTGACCACTGGGCTGACTTACAGATCTGAATAATGTATTTTCTTACACATCCTATAGAGTTAAT